>NC_066601.1:1062500-1140000 GCF_905475345.1 Vespula vulgaris | reverse complement strand
TTAAATAATTTTATATATTTTTTCTCTCCTTCTCTCTTTCTTCTTATCTCTTTCTTTAATATTAGAAAAATTAGTTTGTACGAGGATAAGAAACTAAAAGAAAATCAGGCTGTTTCATACATGTGTCATATATATGTATATATATACACACACACACACCCACACACATACACACACATACGTAATGGATAAGAGTAAGGTATCTTGCTAAACGCGTAATAGAGAAAGAACGAATCTCAGCAATGGAAGAAGAAATCTCTGGGATATTTTTCTCTCTTCCACTTCTTTATTTTATTTCTAGTTGCTCGATTCCTAGACCGTATAGTTCTCTCTCTTTTTCTCTCTCCTCTCTCTCTCTGTTCTAGATTTTATGAAAACAAAAATTTTTTGTCCCGTTCAATATACACAGACACAGAACATACACATTATTATATTCATACACGTACATACACATAGATACATATACTTATACGTCATACATATATGCATAATTACACATCATACATATACATATATATTCATACATATATGCATAAATACATATACAATTATACATGCACGCGTCCAGACGCAAGTATGTACGCAAGTATGTACATATGCATGCATGACATACGCATGCATATACATATATATTTATTCACGTATGCGTATATAAATATATCTACATATGTATTTTCATATATATATATATATTTATTTATTTATGCATATATGAGTATGTAGGTATAAAAAACATTGCATTATACGTAAGTACATGAATATATGTATTGAGACTATCAAAAGTTCCTGGATGGACTATTACTTCTTATGTAATCTTAAAAATCAATGATTTTCTGGAAGGACACTATTTTTGATCTTCTTGTTTTCGATTATAACAAAATTCCTATCCTTGTAGTCTTGTAAAACGTAGAAATAAAACATTAGTTCAACAAGACAAAGAATCTCGAAAGATACGTAATCGATTTTAAAACTTATCTAGAAACTATTTATCCTCCATTTTCTATATAAATAAATAGATATCTATCTATGTATATTGGCTAGATACAGAGACACGTACATAAGTATCTTATATTTCTATACGTACTTACATTTATACGTATGAATACATGTATGTGCATATATGTGATGGAATTATAATATATATATATAATATATATGTGTGTGTATATATTATATATAATACATGTATATATATATAACAATACATATAAGTATTTATGTAATACTATATATTATAATATGTATAGATATATATGTAAATGTATCGATATATATATATATATATAATACACATATATGTGTGTGTGTGTATATATATATATATATATATATATATATATATATATATATATATATATAATTTTTACCGTTTGAAAGCCAACGTCCTCGTCCTCCATTTTTCCCATTCTTTTAGCCTTAAGGCTATAGTGTTTCGTGATTTCGCAGGTCTTGATAAAAAGAAATGTGGATTGTATCACCGGCTTCTTTCTTTGAATGAATAAGAGAATGAGAAAATGAATGAGAGAAAAAGAAAGAGAGAGAGAGAGAGAGAGAGAGAGAGAGAGAGAGAGAGAGATATTTCTAGTTATCACGGCAGGTAGCCAAGTTCTCCAAGCTAATCGATTTTTCCTTTACGAGCCAAACTTTTGTTCCACCCTTTACGACCGACATTATATACGCTCGGCCAGTGGGTCAAGAAGATTCCCTTCTCTTTTTACTCAACACACACTAACACACACACGCTTGCGCGCACGCGTTCAGCAAGTCATTTCTATAATATATGTACGTTTCGCATTATTTTACTTATTACTTTTACACGACAAAATCGTTAGATATCATTGTGAATGAATTAAATCGATTAAAATTAAACATATATCTACGAGTCCAACTCATTCTACTTATTTCGAAAGTTAATTTGAAAATTAATTTTTTTTTTTCTTTTTTCAATTTTTAATATCGTCAATATCGAAATTATTATATGCATTTTATGTATCCTCGTATGTGAGTTAAGTCGATTAAAATAAGACGAACAATTACGAGATTTATTTGATTGACTTTGAAAATTAATTTTTCATTTGGAATATCGTCAATTTCGAAACAATTGTATATACGTTTTATGTATCGTCGTGGATCTAATTAGATCGATTAGAATTAGACGTTTACGTTTACAAATCAGATTTATTTAACTCTCAATTTTTAAAAATTGCAGTTTGTTCATTTTCTTTGAAATTATAGACTTTTGAAATAATAGTATATCTTTCAAAATCAATTGCAAGTAATCAGATATACATGGCTATGTATTTACGTATTCTCTTATTGATTTCGTTTTTATTTGTTAATCGTTACCTGTTACTCGTTTTCGTTTCGTTACGTTTCATAACGTTCGTAACGAATTGATTATTCGTTGAAAATTGAATTTTGTTAAAATGAGATATAGGAGTTATAGGGTGAGAAATAAATCCTAAAACAAAACTAAAATAGATTTATGTAGGAATGATTGTATCTCTTTCTTTTTTTTTTTTTTTTAATTTCTTTCTTTTTTATTTTTTTTTCTTTCCCTTCTTCTCGTCAATATATTTAAAAGCTTTAAGATAAACTTAAATAGTTTTTGTGAATGACATCACAAGTGATTTTTTCGTAGAATGACGTGTATTGTTAAATCTGATAAGATCGGCATGTGATGAAGAGTATAATGTAAATATGTAAACGAATGTGCGATAAATGTGTTGCGATATGTAAGATTTTCGAGGAGTTCAAAAAAAAAAAAAAAGATGAAGCAACCGAAATAAAACGTCTAAACTTGCAAAAACTTTCTGGAAAAAAAAAGAAACAAAGAAAACGAGAACGAAAAGAGAAAAACATCGAAACGTGAAACGATTGTAAAAGTAATTTCAAATTTCACGTTTGATCAAATTCTATTTCCATTAAATTTGTCAAATTACAATCACATTTCTACTTCATAAACATCATTTTTTTGCTATTACGAAAATAATATTCTGTAATGTTTTGTAACGATTATGTTCTATAATGTATAATCGAAGAAACATATTTTATTTGATTTTATTAATTCAAATAAGAAATTATATTATATGAATTATTATCCTCCTTGTTTTTTCTCTCTTATACAAATAATATTAAAAATATTTCTCATTTTTAAGATCGTTTCTTCTTTCGTCAGTGATACTTTATTTCTTTATTATTATTATTTAATAAAATAGTATATTTTAAATCAAATAATTTTAAATATTATACACACACGCAAATACATACACACATAAATATTAACGATTAAAGATAATATTTTATTCTTCTTATTTATTTACATAACAATTATTTTAACTTCGTTTAAACGACATACGTTCGAACGATCGTCTCTACCAAAAGAAGAAAACAAGTATAATTGAATTAAAACAAAAAATAAATAAATAAATAAATAAATAAATAAATAAAAGAAAAGAAAAAAGGAATAGAGAAAGGAAAGCAATAAAAAGAAGTCAATTTTGTCGTAGAATAGTTTAATTTAAGAAATCATTTGAGTGAATCAAAATTTATCTGAATAAACGTTTAACTCTGAACTCAAAGTGTTAACCTCTGTTATATGTCTGCACTTGTTCCACTTTCGAACATCTCAAACTCTATCTTTTTCTTTCGGTAATACGAACTTCCCTTGTCGTGAAACGCATTAGTAGTATTATTTCAAAGGTCGTCATCCCAGATAATGAAAGCGAGACGCCTTCTATACTTATGTAGGATCGTCACGATTACATTCTCTAACGAGGAAAACTTAATTCATTTCTTCTTAGTATTAACGATGGTAATACATCTTCAGGATTCTCTCGATATGATTCTCGACACGTTCGTCTAACAACGTTCCTAATCAATATTTTCTCTGTCTCTTTCTCTCTTTTTTTCTCTTTCTAACATTCATTAAATTTCTACAACGTTGTGTAACTATCAAGTTATATATACTGTACATTGTACATCTATATCTGTTAAAGTTGTTTTTCTAATTCATTAGTTTTATCATTGAAAATTTTATTTTTATTTAGTATCTTCATTTTCTTTCTTTTTTTTTTTCTTCCTTCTTTTTTTGATGTACAACTTACAACAAAGTAATTATTTTGATACAATATATAAAAATATTATTGTTGATGCAATACTTTGATATATTTGAAGTAATGTAATATTAATAATATTATAGTAATATCGAAGTATATATGTTATATATGATATTACATAAAATTACTTCAACTTTCATATTACAATGATATAATTTACCTACTGTTTGTAACTATGTACTAATTGTAACTAATAATATTAATACAGAACACACACACACACACATATATGTGCGTATAATACAATATACTATAATTATATATTCTCTATAATAGTACACTCTATAATAGTATACTTTATAATAGTATTGTATACGGACGTTATACTTAACGATACTATAACTTTCACGTTATATCATTTGTTTCTAAATACGTAACATGATTATGTCGTTAATCGTTCAAACCTATCGATAAGAAAAAAAAAAAGAAAAAGAAAAAGAAATAAAGAAAAAGTTGAATGGATTAAAGTACGCCTTTAATTCATTCCATTTGTATTCTTAATATTTATTCCAAGATATATAAGATATATTTATTTTATTGATATTAATTTTTTTTCCTATTATAAATCATTAAAATGATTTTGAATTTACAAAAAAAAAAAAAAAGAAAGGGTCATCGTATTTATATAAAAGATCTCTTTTTCTTATTTCTTTTTTCCTTCTCTCTCTTTTTTTTTTCTATTTTTTTTTTCTTCCTTTTTTCTGTTTATCTTTACCTGCAAATTTATGTTCGACAATTCTATAAAAAATTTTGACATGCGTTCGTTCGTTTTACATCAAATGTTTATTTAAAAACAGTATATAATACACATATATATATATATATATCATATATAACATTATATACAAGTAAATATCCTTTTTTTTGCTTTTCAGTTTATTTCATTTCTCTTCTTTTTTTTTTCTCACAAAAAATAAGCTTAGTATTGTATATTATATATCTAAGAATTTTCAAATTCGTATTTGAAAATTAGTAATAGTTATTTGCCAAGAAAAAATATCTTTTGAAAATGATTTTCATTCGTCTATTTAATAATAACCATACGATTCCTATTTCTTGATTTTTATTTTATTTTCTATATGAGGATTTTTGATGAAATGTTAAGAAAAGGAATCACTTCGAGATTTTCTATATCTCGTTGGTTAAAATTGAACTCGAAAGAGTCATGTTCGCGTTTATGTGAGAAATAATGTTACATGGATTGGTTCACTCACACACATGCACACACACGCTTGTTCGAAATACGTATTTTATAGAAATTCGTTGTCTTCTTTATTCAGCAAAAATTTTGATGATATTTATAATCTGACATCAAAGTAATCATGCTAATCCAAAAGAATAAAAATAAATCACATTTGTTTCATCAGTTGTATGTAGGTGTAACAACTATGAACTTATTTTCTATTTATGAATGAATTTTATTTCTGAATTTGTCATATCATCTTTTTGTCTTGATTATTTTTGTTTTTATTATTATTATTATTATTATTTTATTTTTATTTTCTTTTTTTTTTGTTTTTGCTTTTGTTATCGTCTCTCTTTTTGTATAAGCGTCGTGTAAAGTTATTGGATGATCTTTAAAAGTCTATTAATTATCTCTCTATATCTTTAATAATATGTTTATTTTTGTAAAATAATAAAATACACATTTGTAATATGGTGCATTTTAATTATTATTTAGCTCGTATTTATTTATTCGATATTGACCAGTATATGTACATGATATATTTATATATATATATATATATAGGTATATATATATATATATATACGTATATATACAAAAAAAAATTATATATATACTAGTTTAATATAATTTTTCAATTATACTCTTCATAGTAAATTAAAAGGGAAACGTTTTTACGATAGAAATGATATATATATATATATATATATATATATATATATATATATATAAAAGTATATACATTCGTTTAGTATAATTTTGCAATTATACTTTTCATAGTAGATTAAAACACACGCATTTACAACGATAGACACTTAATACGCTATTTAATGTTCCACTTTTAATATTTTTTCTTTCTTCTTTCTCTTTCTTTTCCCTTTTTTTTTTATTATTATTCGATAGTTATGTAAAAATGATCAATATTCGGTGTATATTTTTTCATTTTGATCATGGCAATTTGACCTAAATTAATTTTAATTATCATTGATTTTATTTAACAGAAAACAAGGCAATTGAAATTGATTGAATACATTGTTGTTATATATATATATATATATATATTTGTTATTAATCGATGTTATAATATTTTATTTTATTTTATTTTATTTTTTTTTTTTTTTTTAACAAAGATACATTTACGTTTATACATTGACATTTTTAATACTTACTTTTATTATCGTAAATATTCGTTAATGTTCGTACGATCGTTATTTTTTTGAACGAGAGGTTATCGATCCACAAGCATTTATTATTTATACGATGATAACGATCTAAAAAACACGAACGAGAGGACTTTATTTGAGTTATATAGAGAAAAAAGAAGAAGAAAAAGAAAATGAAATAAAAAAATAACTTTAATAACTATCTCTAACGAGAATCATGTGCGATCTATTAATAATAAATAAGTAGCACATATATTACGTTTAATACATAATGTAAATGTGAAGAGAATATAGTGTAATACTAAAACTAAACTCATAACGTTTTCAATGATGCTTTGAATATTTATAAAGTAAATATAATTAGGTGCAACAATATCCATGCTTTCTTAAAAAAAAAAAAAAAGAAAAAAAAAGACGATAAAAAAATTTTAAACTGTCCTGACTTTTTCTTTTTTTTTCTTTTTTTTTTTCATGACTGCTTCAATTTTTTTTTATTTTATTCTTGACCTACTTTCTACGATAACACTAATTTATCTATTCGAAAATTCATAACCATAATACTGCAAAATTTTTTAAATAAAAAATTCGTTTAATTTGTAGAAAATATTTATAATTAGTTTTGTCATACATTCTGTATCGAATAAAAAAAAAAAAAAAAGAAAAGAAAGAAAAAAGAGAGAGTATCTAATATTGCAAAAGAGAAAGAGAGAGAGAGAAAAAATAAGAAGAAGAAAACTAATTAATTTTCTCTCCTTAATCAGTAGTTTTATTTTTTATTCTTATAAAGATAATACGCCGTGAACAAAAAAAGAAACATCTTATTTACATTCGTAGATACGTGCGAACGATAATAAACAGTTTTTTAATTAAACTCGCGTTTCACATCTTATGCAAACTCGATTTAATTATCCCCGAATGAACCAGTTAGAATTTATTTCTACTTTTATTAGATTTTCTAAGACTTGGGACATTTTATTTATACACGTACATATACACATAAACACACAGTAGCTATATATGATATACGTATATATCTGTATATAATAAATTTGTGAAATAAATTTAAATGCCCTTAGATTATTTATTAAAACGATTATATGATCGCTAATTACGTCATCTGACCGTCTCTATGAACGTCTCTATTTCTATCTCTATTTCTTCTCTCTCTCTCTCTCTCTCTCTCTCTCTCTCTCTGTGTCTTTCAATGTTTCTCACATGAGAACCAACGAGTGACATCGAAAGAGGTCATTCACGATATATTTAAAACATTCAGGACGTCCGTTTTAGTTTCGTACGAAGCATGACAAAATATCTATTGTTCGTAATCTTACGATGATTTTATTTCATAAATAATTCAGTCAATTTATGCGAGTACATAAGGATCAAAGAAGTTATAACTATAACATAAAACGATAACTCTAGCTTTGAAAATATTAATCTGCAAATATTTTTCTTTTTCTTTCTCTTTTCTTCTTTTCTCCTCTTCCTACCCCCTCTATCTATCTACCTAAGATAATTTTTTTTTTTTTATATATTAATTTCACTTTTTTTTATTATCTATATGTCATAATAAACGTATGTAACGATACGTGCGACTTTCATTGATATTAATGTACAAATATCTAGCTTATCAAATCGGATCGTCTAATCGCTTTTTAAAGTATATATTTTCATACTGAAAATTTTTACAATGTTATTAAATGTGTTTTTCTTTGTCTTTCCTGTTCTTCTTCTTTTCTTTTTTTTTTTATCCTTTTTTGGCGTTTCTTTCTTTATTTCTCTTTTTATCTTTCCTCATCAGAGAGCAAATGAATTATTAATTAAATGTATGATAAATTGTTTGTTGATTAGAATCGGTTTAAATTTGATGTAATGACGATGGGCGATAGGACATGTCTTGTTTTTATTTTCCTTTTCATTTCTTTCTTTTTTTTTTTTTTATTTATTTCTTTTTTCTTTTGTTAAACCGAAAACAGAGATATCGTAACCATTGTAAAAAGATAAGGAAAGATTACGATTAGCGATTAGAAAATATAATCAATTAGTATTAGAAAGTATAATTATATTGTTCGTAATATAAAGTATGATTAAATGATTGCAACATTTAATTTATTTATTTATTCTCTTTTCTTTTCTGTTATTGTGTTTTTTATTTCTATTTTCTTTATTAGTAACATACACAGTACGGCATTATTACAATATTATTTCTTTATTCTTATTCTCAAAGACATTAGAATGCATTTGTTTATATAAAAAAGAAGTCGTAGAAGTGGAATATTAAAAAAATATATATATATATACATATATTAGAACAAAAAAAAAAGAAAGAAAAAAAGAAGTTTCGTTTTTACGTCGCAGAAAACCTTGGAACATCAGCGTTAACAACTTTGTTTATTTATTCGTTTTCTCTTTTATTACAGATAAGCACGCATAAAAATCTTGAAAGAATCGATTGGCAAACAGGAAAGTGCGAAAAGTGACGCTAACATGCCGATGGAATTTTTAGATCGATTACCCGTGCCCAATCTAAGAGTTTACACGACCCTCAGCTTCGCTGTACTATCTTGTTCCGTTTACTATGCCGCTCAAATTGTAAAAGATCCCGCATGGCGAGCAAATCATACGAGTATAATTGAGGGCATCGACGACGTAATGGAAAATGGCACGATGACTTATCCAAAAAGTTTCGGTATGCACTTCAAAGAGTTACTGTCCTTCATGGCACAGGATCCTGCTTGCATTTGGGTAAGTTTTTTTTTTAACTTTTTAATTTTTTTGTAATTTCGTATATACGCATATGTATTTATATATATGTATATTCGTTTATTTATATATCAATTGTTTGTTTATTAATCAAAGCAAAGATAGAACATGATGATATTTCATTCGTTTTTTGAAATGAAATTTCACTTTTTTTTTTTTTAATTTTCTAGAAATTGTTTTCTAGACTTGTTTAATTTATAAACGCAAGTTACGTATCAAAAATTTTAGATTAAATTTTGTTTGATTTGTTAAATCAAAGTTTAAAAGGAACGTTCAAGTAATTATAATTAAGAAGGATGAATATTATTTTTGATAATAAAATATTAAATTATTGCAATAATTTACGTTTTTTGTTTTTTTTAATCTTTCTCTATTGTTATATATAATATTAATATTTATTTTATCAAAGTATTAATATGAAATATTCAATGTATGTGTGTTGTGTTTAATTGAATAATTAATACACATATATAAAATATATATAAAATTATGAAATTCATTTATTATTCTATTAATAATAATTATAACAATTAGTGTGCTTTCGTATTTTTAATTTCGATCTATGAAATATTAATTAAATCATTATAGAATAATTTATCATTCTATTAACATTACATTATTATAAAGTCGTTTAATATATTATTAAATCATTGAATCATCGGTTGAACAAAATTAAATATATATGAGTATATATCATCGTATTATTAATAGAAATTTGTAAACAGATTTTTTATATTTATATATACTAATCAAGCAAGAAGTCTTCATAAACGGATAATCGTTAATTAATGGTTAAAAAGATATTTGCTATTATTTAGCAAAAATGCAAATAAGAACATAAGTTATATACCGACGTTTATTAATGACTATATTCGGTTATTTTTTATTCAAAAATTTATTATGAAATATGTATTAAGTTATTTACATATATATAGTAATTCTTATTACGTAACTATTACCATTTGTAATATAGTTGCATCAGATACTAAAAAGTTTAACAACTTTACTTGTTAATTGTTTCTCAATTTCATGCAGGTATACGATTATTCTAATTATGAATGAATTATCGTTTCTTTTTTAAATGGAATTTTCAGCAAATTTCTATAATAAAATTTAGTGCTGTAGTGTGTGTAAAAAAGGAGGGAATCTTTTGTAAAAAAAAAAAGAAAAAGAAAGAAAGAAAAAGAAAAAATAAGATAATTAATATTTGCATGAAAGAGAGAAAGAAAGATAAAGAGAAAGATAGAGAGAGAAAAAATTCTAAATTTGTTTAATCTAAATTGTTTATTTTTTATCCTACTATCTCTTTTTATCTTTTCCTCTTTCTCTTTCTTTCTATATATATACATATATATATATATATTTAATTAAATAAGAATATATATATAATTAATATATGTAATTATATATATATTAATGAAATTAATTAAGAGTATATATGTCTATATATATATATATAAAAATATATATTCTTAATTTTATATTTCTTCAATAATAACTCAACAAATATTCACGATAATATATGGATATATTGGTTATCTATCTTACTCAATTGATTACATATATTATGATAATTAGGTTTCCTTAAAATAATATTTTCGATATTTTCATATATTTACTGTTTATATGATTATACATATGTAACGTGCGATAGTCAATATACATATTTCGAATAGTATTTTATAAATTATCTATTAGCATGAAAAATCGTTTTAGACCGAACTTCCATATTTTTCAGTAAGATTATTCATTCGTTGATTGACACAGTAACGCTAATACAATTAAACGATATTGTTATCTCTGAATATGATCTTCCATGATCTTTGATGATATTTAATCTCGAATATTTAAATAGTAAACTATGAAAGATAATATTTCATAGTAATATTAAGATTTTTTAAATCGGCAAAAAAGGTTTATATATTTTTTATTCGAAAATTCAATATACTTTTCACTTTTATTAAAAAATTAGTTCCAACAAAAAAAAATATTCCATAGAAAGTATATTTCAACTATTAACAAAAAAAGAATATTTATACGTTATCTATCGACGTAATTAATTATAAATCAACGCAAATGATAGTATACAAAAGAATAGAAAGACGAATAATTGATAAATCTAATAATTTCTACAAAAAAAAAAAAAAAGGAAAAAGAAAAGAAGAGAAAAAGAAAAAGGACAAAAAGATGTTCGCAGTAATACTGATATTAAAACTGATATAATCTTTATTTTTTCCTTTTCTTGAATTTTTAAGTTTCGGAATACGATAAACAATATTTCACTGTATATAATAACGTATATAATGAACAACGATTTGTCATATAACGTAGAATTTATAAAAAGTTTTCCCAAGTCCTCGTATCTGTAAACGTTTTGATTTATTTTCGTCTTTATTGCTAATAAAAAAGAAAAAGAAAAAGAAAAAGAGAGAGAAATAGAGAGAGATAGACAGAGAGATTGAAATATCGAATGAATTTGTCTTTGAGTTTTCCGATTTTCTATGGGAAATATCATACGTAACCTCTGTCGTTCATGGGTAAAACTTGTAATGGAGGAAATGGATGAGGATGAAGAAGAGGAAGAGGAGCAAGAGGAGGAAGAGTAGGAGGGCTGAAGCGTCGTGCGAAAATCGATGCTCGACCATGACCCGGGAAAATCGATGTTGCGCCGTGGCGAGTCGACCCAGACAAGACTTAACCAATGCTATATCTGCTTTATTATATTATCTATACTTTCATTAGTTAATCTTATCTCATTGTTGTTTATATAGACTTTGTTTTATTGAATTCCTTTTAAAAAGGTGTCACTCAAATTTCTCATATATCATACGTGTGTGTGTGCGTGTGCGTGTGTGGTGCGTGCGTGCGTGTGTGTGTGCGTGCGTGCGTGTGTGTGATAAAAAAAAAAGAGAAAAAAGATACTCTAGAAAAAATGTTCGAAAAAGATTACATTTTATCTTGTTTCTATGTCGAACGCGGCGCATCACTTTTGGAATTTTCAAATCTCCATAACTCGAGCATATCAAAATGTTTCGTTTCCGAAAAAGTTTTATTTTAATTAATTCGAGCGCTAGTTTTTAATATTGTGTGTGTGTGTGTGTGTGTTAAGTAATTGAGTTTACTATTGAAATATTTTTTTTTATATATAGTTTTACTGTCTTATGATACTGTATTAGTTATTACATTATATTATTAATATTTATATTATATATACTATATTATTTATTTTGATATGTGCAATATGCTATCGTTGTTATTAAAATATTATTATCTCTAATATAAATCTTGATATTATTGTATGTTATAAATTTACGTTTAGTATATTTCAGAATACTATTATATCAATTTCAATATTTTACATCTAAATTAATAATATATAATAACATTAATAACAATAATAACAAATATATTTTGTTATATAGTAATACAAATTTCTACGTTAGTTATTAGAAAATTCAATACACATATACATATCCAATAATAATAATAACAATAATAACAACAAATTCAACGTAACTTATTAGAAATATTAATATGCACATACATATATATACATATACATATATTTATATATATATATATGCAATAATAATAATAACAATAATAATAATAGATATATTTATTTATAATAATACAAAATTCGACGTAACAGCTTAATATATACATACATATATATTTATATATATATTTATATTTATAAATGTACATTTATATGTATATGTATATGTATGTATATGCATTTAAATCATAAATAATAGTATTGTTCGTACTTCGAAATTGACTATTCGTCATTGTGGTCGTAGACCGTGCAGCCTGTTATACGTTGAGTTACGTCATGCTCTCCATTCGTAGACCGAGTACATATAGGAGGAGGACGATGTCTGCCACGTAATCCATTTGACGATCTTGATAAACGTCGATCGTCTAACTAATCGTGGTTGTTAGAGGTTGACGAACGCCGAATGCGAACGCGTGCCGAACTTAACATCCGCTCTATCTAACCAACATGATAAATATTATATCAACACGTAGTGTCGGAACATATATAATAACGAAAATTATCCTCAATATTTTAAATTATTGCTTGCGAACAATGGAACGCATTGTTAATTGGTTTTCAACGAATTGTATATTTCCAAACAATTTAAATTGAAAATTTATAACCGAGTTTTAAGCAAAACGTAATATGCGAGCTTGTTGAGTTTCTATGATAAATTCGGTTATTAAGTTATTTTACTTTCTCTCTCTCTCTCTTTTTTTTTTTATTGTTTCTACATCGAATATCTTTCAGCTTAATTTTATTATCAACGAATGCATTCTCTCTCTTTTTTTTTTTTTTTTTTTTTGAACGCTGTATTTCATTTATTCATTTATTCATTTATTTATTTTTTCTATATATAGAAAAATTCTATTTATAGTAAAATTGTATATGTAACGAGGAATTCAACTATTCGTACGATAGAAAATGTATTATATATTTTATGAATACTTAAATCCTCCATTATGTATGTAATAATATGATCTAATAATTCTATAGTGTATATGTATATATGTATGTATGTATGTATGTTCGTATATCTAAGATATGTAAAAAAGAAAGTTTATATTTACCAAGTAAAAACATTTCCTTGTTTCTATTATAATATGGAATGAACGAATACCGGACAATATCTTATCGAATATGACGGAAACGTCATATTCCTGTATACGATTAAAAAATAATATAGACAATATTATCAACGCTTTTGACATATTATCATTAACGATTAACGACAAATTAATTGTGCAATTTATTTCTGATATATATATATATATATATATATATATATATATATATAATAAGGAAGTAAATAATTCTAAATATGATTGGAACAATCAATGAAAGGTTTTAATTGAAAGCTAGATTTAAAAAAAAAAAAAAGAGATAAAAAAAAGGTAAGAAAAGAATTTCTCGTTCTTAATCGAGAAAAAGAAATGTCTGTTGAATCGTTCGAACTTTCGAAGAATCTCTTTAGCGAATCGAGAAAAAAGATTTCTGTTGAATCGGATTTGAAAAGATTTCTTTCGTTAAATCTTTCGAGAAAAAAAAAAGAAAAGTGTATGAAATAAAAATGATTGAATAGATGAAAAACACGAGTAGATTTCGAGATATTACGTATAATCCTAGATGGTTGGCGTGTTTTATCGATTATCCCGTTGCACCCTTTTACGCATCGAACCGCAATATCGTGTGGCGTTTGCGAATGGAAACGCGCGCGCGCATTCTTTCTTCCTGTGATATAACTTATTGTTCTGTTTTATATATATATATATATATATATATATATATATATATATATATATATATATAATTAAAGTAAATTATACAGTAATAATAAGAAAATTAATAATAATAATTATGAAGTTCTTAATAATGATGAAATGAAAAAATTGAGAAAGTATGTATATATGTGTATATGTATATAGTGATAGTAATATATGTGTACATTATATTTTAATAATAATTATCATTAATTTTTGAATAATTTGATGAAATGAAAAAATTGAGAAAATATGTATATATGTGTATATGTATATAGTGATAGTAATATATGTGTACATTATATTTTAATAATAATTATCATTAATTTTTGAATAATTTGATGAAATAAAAAAATTGAGAAAGTATGTATATATGTGTATATGTATATAATGATAGTAATATATGTGTAAATTATATTTTACTAATAATTATCAATAAGTTCTGAATAATTTAATGAAATAAAAATTGAGAAAGTGTGTAGATATGTATATAATGATAGTAATGACAGTAGTATACGATAAATTATATATTAGTAATAATTATCACTAAGTTCACGTTAATTCGATGAAATAAGAACATCGAGAAAGATGTTTATAGATTATTAATAGAAACTTATTCCTAAATCATGTCTAGAAAAATATTAATAGATAAAGTCTACAAAAATATTTCCATAGATAATGCCTACAAAAATATTACTACAAATCTTATTTACAATAATATTTATAGATCATTTCTGAAAATAAAATAGTAGATACTATTTCCATCGTCGGATACTATCTACAAAAATATTTATAGATTCTTTTTACAATAATATTTAAACGTCATTCTTTCAAATAAATTTGTAGATATAATTTCTATAAAAAGAACAAAAAAAAAAAAAGGAAAAAGAGAAAATAATATCTATCGAGAACGTAGATATACGAAACTATTTATAGTTCGTATCTAGAATAATAATTGTATCTATATAATTTCTAAAAATAAAATTCGCAGATAATTTCTATGAAATTATTTACATATTATGTTATATAATTTCTATAAAAATATTCATGAAGATTTATCACAATACATGCACACACATACATTTATAGAAAATTTCTAACAAAATCTAGAATATAGTTTGATCGAAAGAAGAAAGTCTCGAATGTTATTTTCTTATTCGACTAGCGATGACGTATATATATATATATATGTATATATATATGTATGTATGTATGTACACAGTGTACACGTAATACCAAAGATACAGAAGATAGCATTGCATAGTAAAGCTCTTGGGGAATGATCGTAGAACGATTGGTAGTGGGCGTAGAGCCAACTATACTTACGTATCTACGAACGTACGTACGTGTTTAAACGTTAAAACATCCAAGTTAGCAAATGTAAAAGAATATATTATTTTATGACCAACTATTATAATTTCCTGCTTTTATGAATTGTAATAAATACAAACTATTGTGAAATATTGTAACCTTGTTAAAAGGATAGAAAAAGTCGATGATTCATTATTACGTGCTTCTTTGTATTTATATTGGTATTCGTATATCGTATGATACATACGGTACGTACAAATACGACCTTATATGTTGATCAGTCATGTAATCGTAGAAAATAAGGATGACTTTGAAAAAAAAAAAAAAAAAAAAATAGGGAAACAACTTATGCGTATCATTTTTCTACTATCTCTGTATGGTCACGTCCTATATGTGTGTATATGTGTATGTGTGTATGTATGTATTGCACGTTTAATAAATTAAATTTTTTTTTTCACTCTTATTATTGTATTAGTGCGAAGGAAAAATTAATCTTCGTGGTTAGGGAGGAAAAACAAGTTGACTTGAAAATTGAAGAAACGTATCATTACGAGTGGTTTTTTATGTAATGATCTAAGCGATATAATCTGTGTGTATGTGCATGTATGATTCTTAGCACATTATAAACTAACGTTTCTACGTTAATATTTCTTTTCAAAAGAAAACAAAACAGAATTGTTTCTATAAAAACAAAATTGTTATATAATATGAACGTTTCTTTTTTTTTTTATCCTTTTCTTTTCCTTTTCTTTTCTTTCTTTTTTTTTTTAATTTCTTATGATACACAACGAAACTAGTAGAAATCTTTTTTGTCATTTTGTCATATAATCATAATCAGGATAAATATAATATTACTTGTCGTTAGTTACCGTTAGATACATACACACCGAGTATTAATATTTTATTAAAGTATTAACAATAATTTCACAGATGTTATATCGAAAAGTTTATAATGAAATGAAAAGAAAGAGAGATGATTAAAATTCATTATCATCGTTATTATCAATGCCAAAGTGTACTTTAATCGTTGAACGATGAATTAATATGCTTGAAAAAGTTTCTATATAAATAAAAGGATATTAAAAAGCGTAATACGATATTCCTTTAGCGTTTCAAGGAATATTGAAATATTCCCTTAACGTTTTCAAATTAACTTTTCAATATTCCTTTACGTTTACAAGGTATACCGTGTGTCCTATAAAAGAAATACCAGAACCGCATTGCGTCAGTTATATCGCGAATTTCATTTTAGTTAACAGTTTTACCATGTCAGAATGATAAAATGTTATTGTTAAATTGTACGAGGGAAAACAATTTTTTTTTCTCATTTCTTCTTTTTCCTTATCCTTGTTTTTATTTCTTTCTTTTTTTTTTCTTCTCTCTCTCTCTCTCTCTCTCTCTCTCTCTCTCTCTCTCTCTCTCTCTCTCTCTTTTCTTTCCTTCTTAAGAAATATTTATCGCGATAATCTTAAAAATTAACTGTAATTACCGCATTGCGTCAGTTGTAATAATAAAATAATAATTTCCTTTTATAATTACCGTGTCAAAGTGATATTGTAAAATGGTATATAATATCAAGGTAATTTTTACATTCATAGATTTCAAACGAGTTTTGAAACGTATTATTTAAAAGTATTTTCGATCTCGTTACATACATAAGAAATTGTTGCTGGAAAAGGTTTCCTTTATTTAATAATAGCTCTCTATCTCTCTCTCTCTCTCTCTCTCTCTTTCTCTCTTATTATTTATCTTAGATACGAGTAATTCTTTCTTTCTTTTCTTTTTTTTTTCTTGATTTCCTTTTTTCTTATTTTAACTCGGCTTAGTATATGTATATGTGCTTGATTAACCAGTTCTTCTACGTTTTTTATTCCGATTTATCAAGCGCATCAAGAAGACAACGTTTCAAGGTCATCCGAGAAGTTAATCACACGTTTTATAATACGAACTGCTCGGCCACAGGAAGAGACTTCGATTTAAACAAAATTGATCAATCTTTCTATTTTTAATTTTTAATTTTTTTGTTTTGTTTTGTTTAATTTCTTGTGTTGTTTTTTCTTTTTTCTTATCGTAGGAATTCGCCGCACGTGATCTTTCTCTATTCTTTCTTTTTTCTTTTTTTTTCATTTTTCTTTTAATCTTTATTCCTTTTTTCTTTTATTTTCATTTCATTTTTAGCGTCTCATTTCGTTTGATGATTCTACAATAGAATTTCGAATCTTAAGTAATTTCATTAACAAATTTTTATCTTCGTTGAAAATGAAAGATATAGAAAAGATTTTACTGTCCTTTTTTTATTTGGAAATAAATAAATAAATAAATAAATAGAGAAATGAATTATTCAAAAGTTAACAAAATCTCATCGATAGATATTATCAATGTTACGCAATGTTAGATATTATCAAAATTATTATCAAATAAGTAAATCGATTTCTTATTTGATAATAATCTTATCTCGAGTCGATATTAAAAATTGTAAATTGTTTATAAGACATTTGTTATTCTATATTGAATAAATAGATAAATAAATTATATATATATGTGTGTGTGTGTGTGTGTGTGTGTGATATAAATGATACGATTATATCATTATCTATTCATTTTTCAGATTTTCTTTTTTAAATAATGTTTGATTAAATTTTCTTTCTTTTTTTTCAAATTTACTAATCATAATATAACAACAAGGTATAATAAGATATCTGAAAAATAACAAGATATAATAATATATGTTTATATACTGTTAAGTAAAACAAATGTATAAATTTATTAATTTTTGTAACATCGATCTAAACGAATATTCGTTGTTACTAGCACGATGTAACTTCCGCATATTTAAAGATACCTAGTCGCAAATAAGATAGAATAACACCGAGTATCTAGAATTAGATGTCCTTTCGAACGAGATTCTGTCATTTGGCAACGATCAAGTCGGCGTTGGTTAGTAATTTTGACGCGTTAATGTCTGACGAAGTTTTGCCAAGTTAGTCGTTTGTATTATCAACCTTCCCAATCGATTCAAGTATTATTTCAATATATATATATATATATATATATATATATATATATATATATATACATACACGATACAAGAATACTTGTTACTCTAAATTTCGATTAAGATTGCAAGCGTCATGGTTCGCTGAGCTCGCTAATGATCACTTCAAATCATTGTTAAATATTTGTTTTTCTATTTTCCTTCTTTTCTCTTTTTGTATTTTTTTTCTTCTTTTCTTTTCTTTTTTTTTTTTTTCTTTCTACTTCCTCTTCGTTTTTTTCCATTCTAATTGCTATAATTGCTAATCGATGCCGACGAGTCGTATCAAGATTTGATGAATTCACGATAAACCATTCTGCTAATTATATCAATTAATTCATTAATAATTTAGAAGATCGTGAAAATTGTTTATAACTTTTTGTTAACGATTTTATTGGATTATTGTACTTTTCTAGACTTACAGTACAAATATAGTTCCAATTAAATCGTTTCAATTACAAGTCAACGATAATGATATAAAGAAAAAGAATTGTAGAAATTTATAATTAGGAACAACAATTATATTTGATTATCGTATCTCTTACGCGATACGTTGTAATTATAAATATATCGTTTCGATTCAATGCTCGAATGTGATTGAACAAATTGAACAATGATTTTATGCTTTTTATCATGGATATATGTGTTGTTTTATTGTAACATTTATCGACTTGTCGATAATTAATAAAAAGAAAATAAGATTTTTTTTTTTTTATATATATATACATTCTTACAAATCATATGACAAATAATCCTATAATCTTATTACGAAGTTCACATCTCAATGTTTTTTCTTTCTTTGTTCTTTTTCTCTTATTACATTTTTTATTTTTCTTTTTTTTTAAATTACAGACTTTGATAAACATGGCTTACTGCGTGCTGATACTCCTAGGCAAGACTATTCAAAAACTAGTCTTCGGTGATTTACGAGTTTCCGAGAGGCAACATCTCAAGGACAAATTCTGGAACTTCGTATTTTACAAGTTCATATTCGTTTTTGGTGTGCTCAACGTACAGTACATGGACGAGGTTGTACTTTGGTGTGCATGGTTCACAGCACTTGGATTTTTGAGTCTACTGAGTCAACTTTGCAAGGATCGATTCGAATACGTGAGTTTGTTAAACATTTCAATATTTAAAAGCCAAAATGAAAAATAAAAATAAAATAGAAGAAAGATAAAGGAAGGAAAGAAAGAGAATACTCTTCAGATGTGAAACGAAATACAAATAACAAATATTTAACTTTTAACGTTCGTTAATAGATTGAGTAAGTATTACAGCATTTACAGCACAACTTCGCATTCTCTCAAACCCTAGTCCTTGAATTTCTCTCGAACGACGAATGAACCAGTTTTTCATTCTCATACGTATAGGAAGAGTGCGATATAATAAACACGCGTATAAAAGTTTTCTTTGTGTGAGAAAGTAAACCGAGCGGGTTACGTGTAGATACATACGTAAGATAAATATATACATACATATATGTTTGTAATCGTATCCTCCCAAGCTTTTACGGTAAGAGACACAATCGCTTACGTGGATTAGATAACTTGGGAAGTCGAGTACTCCGTCGCGTTTAATTTCATTGCTTACTGTTTAGTTCTGTAATATAATGTTCGTTGTACGATTTATTAAATAGAATAAAATTAATATCAATTATTGTTATTTTTTTTTTCTGATGAAATTGATTAGAATTAGATCATTTCGATCGTCGAGTAAATGTCGCGTTTAATTTTGTTATTTATTGTCGTCTTTCGCTTATTGTTTATCATAGACAATTTTTATCTCCAGAGTGATTATTATTAGATAATTTTGAAAGTCGAATAACTGTCGCGTTTAATTTCATTGCTTGCTGTTTAGTTCGATAATATAATATTCGTTGTACGATTTATTAAATAGAATAAAATTAATATCAATTATTGTTATTTTTTTTCTGATGAAATTGATTATAATTAGATCATTTTGAAAGTCGAATAATTGTCGCGTTTAATTTCATTGCTTGCTGTTTAGTTCGATAATATAATGTTCGTTGTACGATTTATTAAATAGAATAAAATTAATATCAATTATTGTTATTTTTTTTTTTCTGATGAAATTGATTAGAATTAGATCATTTCGATCGTCGAGTAAATGTCGCGTTTAATTTTGTTATTTATTGTCGTCTTTCGCTTATTGTTTATCATAGACAATTTTTATCTCCAGAGTGATTATTATTAGATAATTTTGAAAGTCGAATAACTGTCGCGTTTAATTTCATTGCTTGCTGTTCAGTTCGGTAATATAATATTTGTTGTATATCTACTCGAAAATAGTAGAATAATAATATTAAAATCAACGATCATCAAACGATTTATTATTATTTTTATATTAAATTTTATTTCCAAACTATCCCATTCAATTTCATTGCATATCATAGAACATGAAAATTGATTTTATGCTCTGTAAAAAATCTGATCAAAATAATATTAAAATTCATTCGCGATTTATCAAAATAACACTAATAATAACACTAACATTAATTTTCGAAAAAATGCAAATTGCAAATTTTCCTTACCGCAAAAATGTCGAAAAATTTCATTTCTATACGTACCGTCCTTCTCTGAAGATACAATATTTCTTTTATACCACATAAAACATAATCTAATTAATATTACCATCGATATGATTTTACAATAATATACTTTAATAGATATTGAAGCTGTTTATAAATTGCTTGTGAAAATAACGATCGATCGAAATTTATAGAAAGATTGATCGCTATTTATCGTTAAAGCGTACGAACGTATCTATTCTAATGTGTTTGCTATAAATTCATCGATCTTAGCGTAAGCAGCTTTTCTTCTTTATTTTTTATTTTTTTTTTTATTTTGTTTTCTTTCTTTTTTATCTATCTATCTATCTATATCTATCTATCCATCTATCTATCTATCTATCTATTTATTTTCGGGAATGGGGTAAACGCGTGAATCTTCTTTTAAAACTCGAACTATACCATAGCATATCGAGGAACGCTGTTTTCCGTTACGCAACCAAGTTAAGATCCGCGTAATCCCGTTAGGCTAATCCAATAGAGGTAACGAGGTTACTGGATAGAGGCCTGCCAAAGTACAATCGTTACTCATCCATCACATCTTTTCGAAAATTATAAGGAAACAGGACGAAGGAGAAAATATTGATTGATTATCGTTCTCGATTTTATTGATTCGTCGATTCGTATAAATAGCACGAACGGAATTATTAATACTCTGTCCGTCTTTCTTTCTTTCTTTCTTTCTTTCCTTTTTTATTTTTATTTTTGTTTTGTTTCCTTTTTTTTTTATCCTCTCTCTTTCTCTAGACTTTTTTTTATAATAGACAGAAATAAATATTATTTACGTACATCAGATTTATTGAGACGTGATGTTCGTCAGAATAAAATTATACTTTTTAATAAGATTCAATGTCAAGATTATGATAAGTAGAAATGATATTTATAGGTGCATGATCATTTTGACAGATAAAAATATTCATATCAACGATATTTATTATTATTTTTTAGGATTCGTTGGCAATCGATTTTATAGTCTTTGTTTTATTTACGATCTTTTCAAACAAGTTTTTTTATTTCTTTTCTTCTTTTTTCTTTTCTTTTTGACATTTGTCAAAATGAAAGTATACTTTTGGAATTAGAATTAATGTTGTAATTATGATAATTATAAGAAAGGGTATTAAATGAATGCGTATTTTGATTTATTCTAGATATATAGTTGTTTCATTTGTTAACGCTCAAAAAATATCGTAAAACAATTTCGTAGAATTTATTTAAGAGTTACGGTTAAGCCTTAATATATATTTCTTCGTTATTTGTAAAAGAAAAAAAAAAAATAAAAAGAAAAATAAAAAGAAGAAAAAAGAACAAACGAACGAACGAAGTATATTTTCTAACAGTTTTGACTTTAAACGTTAAAAAAAAAAGAAAGAAAAGAAAGAAAGAACAAAACAGTACCAGTGAAAATTAGTACAAGATAAAAAATATTAAATCTATCGATTGATACAAAATTCGTATTTAATCGTTGACACGGTTAAATATTATTTCAACGTAATCTTATAAACCTTCTTTAAAATTATCTTTTATAAAAATTATTTCTAAAGACTCTTCTTTAAAATTATTTGTTATAAAAATTATTATGAAATCTTTCTTTTATGCTGTTCGTAAAACTCTGAAGATATATTTCTCGATGATCAGATAAAAAAGAAAAGAAAAAAAAAACTGATTAAAAAAAAAAAAAAAGGAAAGATATTATATAAAATGTTTAAATCTGTTTCGAATATGGATATCAAACGTGTGTACACATGAATTATTATAGATCACTTTTCATTTTTTTCATTTAATCCAAAATATTAATTTAAAAACGTTGATACTTCGAAACTTTAATATCCTTATTATCTTCTTCTCTCTTTCTCTCTTACAGTTATCCTTTTCACCTACGACCCCAGGATGGAGTCACGCCCGACTCCTTGGACTTTTGGCAGGAATATTAGCTTTTTCTGCATTCATGCTCCTGTTGTGCACCGCAGCAGTTTTCTTTTTAGTGACCTTTAATACTTTCGCCTTCATGGCGGCCGAGGTGAGTCATTGTTACGTTCTAATTCATCTTCATAAAATCTATTTTAACTATTCAAAAGTTTATATTTCAAAGTGATATAAACGTTTCGATGTTGCAACGAAATTTGTTTATCATATATCGATATAAATTAAACTTTGTTATATCAAGTTATTGAAATGACAAATAATTTATTTTCCTTTTATTTAAATTATAATATAAAATATATGTGTATATATGATGTTTATTTATATTAATATATATAAATATATTTATTTAAACATATATATATATATATAAAGTTCTTTTAAAAACTTACTTTTACGAAATTAAATAAATTTTTAACACATTACGTGTATTATGTTCCACGTTAAATAAGATTAGATATTAATATATTTATTATATCTTAATTTTGCAACTACTTGCATTTAAACGTAAAATTCGTTTTAAACGTAAAATAAGTTTAATATGCATATACATAAACAATAATAGATTGATAGAATTAATTCGTGAAAAACAAAAAGATACTTATTGACATAATTTATATATATATATATATATATATATATATATATTTATATTTATATTTATATTTATATTTATATATATATATATACATATATATACAAACATATATACACCTCATGAATGAAAATTCAATAATCTAACGATAGCGTTATGGAAAAGTAAACAAAGGTGAAACTTTATTCTCCGTTTATTATTTTACGTCTTTAGAATCTAAATTATCGTCGTAGTACGCGTAATACATAATCCAATATCTCACTCTCTCTCTGTCTCTCTCTCTCTCTCTCTCTCTCTCTCTCTCTCTCTCTCTCTCTCTCTCTCTCTCTCTCTCTCTCTCACACACACACACACACACATTGCTTTTCAAAGCATTTAAAAGCCACGAAAGTTTATTACAAAGTTTTCACACCTTCGCTAAAACGAAGAAAACGAAGAAAACATTCCTGTTTTCTTCCAGAGAAAAGATAAGAGATGAGAATGGCGAGTGACCTCGTTTAAAAAAGGAACACGGTTGTCTATATAGATATATACAGAGCGATTCAAATCTTCTTAAATGATTTTCGTGATCGATTACACCTTCTTTTTCTTTTTCTTTTTTTTTTTTCTTCGAGGTATACTCGTAGTTGAACTTGTAGGTTCACGATTTGAAAAAACAAAAAAAAAAATGATTTGAAGAAAAGAAAGAAAGAAAAAGGAAATTACAATCAATTTTTAAGATCGCTTAAGAACTTGTGACTCACCCTGTACATGCTGTACGTACGTATATACGTAAATATGTATGTAAGCATTTATACATATAAATATAATATGTACGTATCGATGAATGTGAAATTAAGTGTGTTCACTAAGTAGATTAAGGTAAACGACTTTGATACGTCGTTGGTACTGATTCTGATTCTTTTTTTTTTCTTTCTTTTCTTTTCTTTTTTTTTTTTTCTTGGTAGTGAAGCTTCGAGAAAGTCGGTACCTATCAACGTGAATCTTCCTCCTCCGTGTTTGATGCGAACTTTCTAAGTTGTTTTAAAAAAGCTCATGGCTTACCTTAAACTTATGTTTTAACTTAAATCTGGTATTTAATGATACCGTAGAGATGATTATCCCTCTTTTTTTTTTTGTAGTTTTCTTTTCCTTTTTTTTTCTGAAAATGATTGACTCGTATCGAATTTTTTATCTAATTTCTTTTCGCTTTTTTTTTTTTTTAAATATTTAAAAATGTAATTCTTTCAGTTTTTCTTTTCTTTTTTTTTTCTTCTTTTTTTAATCCTAGTATGACAGAGTCAATAATTATTATTAAATTGTGTTGGAAAAACATGTTTTTTCTTTTTTCTTTATCGTTTTTATCTTTCTTTCTTTCTTTCTTTCTTTCTTTCTTTCTTTCTTTCTTTTTCTTTTTCTTTGATACGTGTTTGACATTTCGGATTTATTGAATATTTCTTTTTTTTTTTCTTTTTTTTTTTTATAAGTACCTTTTATTTCATAACGCACATGAACTTTAAAAATTATTATCGAATAAATTGTGTATAACATTGACATAACGGAAGATTAAGAAAGTTAAAAGTTCTGATGATACAAATTTGCATTCGCCCTTGCATAAATTTATTAATTGAACAGATTTACAAAACGTAAATCGTGCACTTTTATTTTCACATCTATTAACAAAAGAAAAAAATATAACTATTAACGAGATAACGTAAATGAATAAAATAAATGGTCTCTTAGAAATTTTATTATTTTATTATTTAATAAAAATGCTTCATCATGTATTTTTAAAATCTAAATTTTCAATTTAATTATTGTATTAAATGAATCATTCTGGTTAGTTACACTCGAATAAGGACGAAGATTAAGAGAAAGAAAGAGAGAAAAAGAGAAAGAGACAGAGAGAGAGAGAGAGAGAGAGAGAGAGAGAGAGAGAGAGAGAGAGAGAGAGAGAGAGAGAGACAAGAGATTGACCTAATTCTCGTTTTATAGTCTTTTCAAACTGTAGTAATGGTAACTTGAGCTGGTATATATATATATATACCATACACACACACTCACATACAACGGTACCGTTACTCTCGTTGCACCGAGAAACGATTTCCCTCTCTCTTTCTTCGTTTCTGCATTCGTCCATTCGTCCTTCTGAAATCAACTCTCCTTTTTTTATTTCCTTTGACAGGATTGCTATCCCTTTAGAAATCACACTATTTTTCACCATAAAAATCGTAACTATATCAGAAACTTGTTTATTTTTATATTCAATTATCTTCTCTCATTAATTATATAAAAATCTTAGTTAACCATTGAAATTATATTAATTAATAAAAAATTAATAATAAATTTATATATATATATATATATATATGCATTCGATTAATATTTACAAATTATTATTATTATTATTATTATTATTATTATTATTATTATTATTATTATTACGAGGAGAATCCAAAATCTATATACGAGTGAAAAGTTTTCGGACTATCTTAAAAATCAATTATTCTTTTGCCGTCTTATAATCTCAAAAAAAAGAGAAACATTATTTTTTAAAAATCTCGGAAAAAAATAATTGAGCTTATAAAATCACTCGGGAGGAACTTTCCGCTCGCTTTATTTTGCAATGAATTTTTAAATAGGAAAATAAAAAAATCATTCTTACCGTTCTATTTATTAGACATTTTTCTAGCTTTTCATATTTGAAATTTTATTTGCACGTTATTGGAAAGTAATAATATATATACATATAGATAGATTCGTTGGAAAATAAATTTAATTTAAAAGAGGTATAGAATTCTTATTAAAAGGTACGAATCAATGTATCGAATGAATGATTTTTTTAAAACTAGCAAGAGAAAGGTCTCGGTCAATAACCCGTACCAATTGCATTTTTAAATACCTTTTTCACCTTGTATCTATTTATCCTTAAAAGATATACGCATCTTCGTTGTATTCTCATTCGCAATACTCGTAGAAACTTTCTAGATCGGTGAATGCAATCGGTCACGATCCATTTCCAATAGTCTCGGTATTTATCTTTCTCCATTTTAGAATCGATCACTCGAGTTTGATTATACTCCAGGATATTTCGAAAAGTTTTAATACAATTCGATCGATCGATCAATCGTTAGTACTATAATATGAATATTTATATAACTACTCACATACACACGTGTGTGTGTGTGTGTGTGTGTGTGTATAAACATATATAATTTTTTATAACATTTTCTATTTAATATTTTTTAAATATTGGAGAAATTTAATATTATTTATTTAATAATATTTTGAAAATATTAGAAAACATTAAATATTTTTTGTATATGTAATAATATTTTGATAATATTTGAAAATATTTAATATTTTTAAATTAATTAATTAGACAATAAAGAAGATGGTTAATTAATTAAATAATTAATTAATTAATTAATTAATTACGACACCGAAGAAGGTTATTAGGTCGTTGATCTAATTTTAAAATATGTTTTCTTTTTCTTTTTTATTCTTCTTTGCATATTTTTATACGAGGCATCTCAAAGTCTCACTATCTATATATTATGAGAAATAATATGAGAGACAAAAAAATGGTTTCAAGACACGAAAAATATATTTATCTTAAAAAAATGTGTTAATACTGTTTATATATCTGTTTCAACATGGCGACCGTCACAGTGTCTCTACAGAACCGAAAGTGATATATCGTTTTATAGCTACACACTTTCCAACGTTTGAGGTGTTATTTTCTAAACTGTACCGATAATACAATTTCGAAACTATTCTACATAACTAATTATTTTCTAACAGTGTGTACACTGTTAAATTTAATAAAGTAAACCATGAAAAATGATTTAATGGCGTTAAATCGAACGAAGAAATTCGATTCTCGAAAATTTCGTTTATTAATTTCTCGTAAAAACTTTCTTTTGGAAAATTCTTTTTCTTATTTTCTTTTTTTTCGCATTTCGTATCTTCGATGTTATCAAAAATATTCGTCGAAATTGATACGTGTTTGTAATAAAGAGTTAATAAATTGCAGAAAATTCGAAATATTACAATTTTTGTCTTTTCTTTTTTTTTCTTTTTTTAAAGTAGATATCTTAATATTGGCATATTAAAAAAGAATATTAAAAAAGAAGAAGAAAAAGAAAAGAAGAAAAATATTCGATATCACTGAAATGTAGATAGTGACTTTTGAGAGACCTTGTATAACGCATATGTTTTGCATATTATTTAACAGAATATCAGTATATCAGTATAATACATCTTGTTGACCTTCTTTGGATAACATTCTGTTGAACAAATTTATATTGGACAAGTTACGTTATATATTTTCAATATTTATTGCAAACATTCGTCGCGTATTTTTATTATAGGTCATGAACATAAATAACATATTTTTAAAATTACTTTAACGTGACTGAATAAAATACTAAAGAATTGAAATAAAATGAGGAATAATGAATTAAAATAAAATACGGAATAATTACAGTGTCAAATAACGCGAATAAAGTATTAAATTTGTGTAGGAGTTTTAATTAAATTTTTAAATATTCCTTCGAATGATAAAAGTTTAAGCTTGAAGCGGAAAAGGGATAGCTAAAATTCGTTCTAATGTTTATAAAAATATTAGGCAAGTATAATTCTTTTTTTTTTATTACATTAATATACATCATAAATTATAATATAATTTATAATTATAAACGTATACATTATAAAAATATATCGAGTCATTTTCGTTTAAATGATGTGTATTGAAAAAATTTAAACAAAAAGAAAACAAAAGAGATATATACATATAATATAAATTGATATAATTTAAATATCTTATATGTATATTTATAAAATACATTTATATATGTAAATTTTTCTATATAAAACCGATGAAATAATATACAACGAAATATTTACAGAAATAATTTACATGTTAAATCCTTGCAATAAATATAGACACGTTATTTGAATACTTTGTGTTATTTAATGAATATAGTTATGTATTTCAAATGCAAATTTGTTTTATATATATATACGTGGAAAGGAAATTAAACGAAGTAGAAATTCAATTCGTATATATGTCAAAGATACAATAATTCATTTCAATCAATTAGAAAAGTTATTCAAAATTTTATAACATGATTGATATTGGAAATAATAGTTGTCCTTTTGATATAGTATTATTTTCTTAGGATGAATGTGGAATTATATGAATAGTATGAAATTTTTCTATGGCAGCCAATGAAACGAGTATTCAGTCTAATATTAGGAATGTTTTGATGATCATATTCAATAAAAGAAAATGAGAAGGGAAACCATCTATGAATAGAAAGAACATCTTTTGCTATTTGCGACATTGAGCAGTCTATTCAATAAAAAAATAAAAAAAAAGTGAAATATAAAAGGAATTAATATTGTTTATAAACGAATTCGATATAAATAATTTTAATGAGAGAAAAAGAAACAATATTTTTTTCCAATAAAAACTTAAAAAATTTAATTAAAACTTAAAAAAATAACGCTGACGAATGATACTCGAAGAAAACAGAACAAAAAATATCATCTAAAATTGTCTAATCACAATAGAGAGGTAAAATAAAAAGGAAAAAATAAGATAAAAAACTAACAATTTAGTGTACAAATTAAAAATAAAATAATAATTATTAAAATAAAAGCGAAAGATAAAGTAAATAATTATCAAGAACAAGATTGATCATAATAATATAAAAAAGAAAAAAAACAAGTATTAAAAATAAATGATAATCGTTAAAAAAAAATAAGAAGAAGAAGAAAAAGAAAAGAAAAAGAGCGAGTAATATTTTCTCATGAAACGAAACGTGAAAACACGAATACAAGAAAAAATATTTAATTTAGATTACTCTAAAGAACGACATCGAATTATCTAATAGCTTTATATGTCAAAACAAAAAATTAAAAACATAATTAAAATATGAAGTAAGAATGATGATGATAATTAAAAGCGGATAATGATTAATAAATCAAAAAAATAAAAAATAAATAAATAAATAAAAAAGAGAAGAGAAAAGATAACAAAAAAGGAAAGATAAGATTAAAATAATCAGAGCAAGAACAATGCTAATGAAATAATATTAATGCAATGTTCTTCGTATCTTTTTATTTTTATTTTTTTGCTTTTTGTTTCTTTTTTTTTCTTTCTTTCTTTTTTGTTACTTTCATCAAAGGTACATGTACTCGACGTTACGTTACATACTCGAGAGTCACACTTATGTATGCACATAGATACGTGTCATAGCGCTACTATGCACTCTCGACACGACGACGTAGATTATTCATAAACTCAACGTAACGTTGAATGGACGAAAGTTTATTCAGAAGTTCTTCGCCACGTGTTCGTCGTTCGATATGCTCGCATATCGTTCTTGTCTTCGGGTACCGGCCACGTCAGATAAACGATTGTGATTTTCTTTTTTGTATGTTATCTCATTTCTTTTTGTTTTAATCTCGTCATTTTCTTATTTATGTTTCTTTCAATTTCTCTTCATAGTATTTTTTCCTTATTTATTTGATTATCTTATTTACTTCTATCTTTGTTTCTTTTTTCTTTTCTTTTCTTTTCTTTTTAAATTATTATTACTGAACTCACATTTTGATTGCATCTGACTTTCGCGTATAACGAAAATTATGAGAAAATTTTTGAAAAATTTTTGTTTCAAGGTGATTTCCCTATTATCTGAAATTGAGAAGTAGCTGAATCATTAAAAGTATATTCGAATACGAAGTTGACATAGACGGTTTGTCTAAAAAATCGATACTGAAAGACAAAGGTCATCTAAAATAATAAAGACACGGTCTGTATCCGAATATTATCTATATTCGTATATAGGTATACATATATGTATGTATGTACATATACATAACTATCACACACACACATCTCGTTATTATAAAGGTGTACACTATCATTCATCCGATCGATATAGTTTAGTCTCAATTAATTTAATCATTTCGCATTAATTAACATTCCACGTGTAAAATTGTATAATTGTAGGTATGATCATTATATCTAATTATTGTATAATTATTTATTAACACGTACATTTATATATATATATATATATATATATATATATATATATACACATATATTTTTGTATATCTCGATCGGTACAACATTATATTCAAAAAAGAATTCAAAATAATGTTATTATTATATTTAATTATTACATAACAAATTACTAAGCAATTTATATGTACATATTTTTTTCTAACATTTTACATCATACACTTAGAAATATATAACACAAAATTAACTTCGATCCAAATTCATATCGTTCAAGGTCGCCGTAGAAACGTCAGACTTATCTGCGACATTGAAAAATTTCTACGATAAATTACGTAATAGAGGAGAACAAAGGAACAAGTTAGAAATAATTTTTTTCGATATAGTTTTAAATTAATTCTTTTCTTTTTTTTTGTCATTTTGTTTTTTTAGTGCATACTATTGGCTGTCCGTACGATTCACGTAATACTGCGTTATGTGATTCATCTGTATGACACACGTGGTGCTGGTACATCCTCTCAACGTTCATGGGATAAACGTGGACCTTTGACCTATTACACGGATTTGGCATCAGAACTAACTGCTTTGGCTGTTGATTTCTTTCATCACGTTCATATGTTACTTTGGAGCAACATCTTCCTTAGTATGGCATCATTGGTCATATGTATGCAATTACGTTATCTATTTTACGAGATCCAACGAAGAATCACCAAGCACAGGAATTATCTGGCTGTACTTAGCCACATGGAACAAAAGTATGTTGATATTTATTGATTGATTGATTGATTTATTGATTTATTTATTTACTTAATTTTTTTTTAATTTTCTTTGTGTGTTTTATTTTTTTCAATGTTCTTTTCCTATTTATTTTTTTCATTATACGACTGGATATTAGTAAATGTTTGAGAAATATAAATCAAATTTTTGAAAGAGAATTATGTAGAAATAACTTGTTTATTAATTAATTTTTTTTTTTCGATGTTCTTTGTCTATCTATCTTTTTTATTACACGATTAGATATCAGTAAATGTTTGAGAAATATAAATCAAAATTTTTTAAGTAAAATTATGTAGAAATAAATTTTGCTTATTTATTTATTTTTTCTTTTTTTCTATCTATCTATCTATTTATCTATCTCTTTCATCATACGACTAGATATCAGTAAATGTTTGAGAAATATAAATCAGATTTTTAAATGAAAATTATATTAGAAATGACTTATTTACTTATACATTTATTTCTTTATAATATAAATTTTGAAAGGAAAATTATATGGAAATAATTTGTTTTATTTCTAATTGTTTCTAAAAAAAAAAAAGAAAAAGAAAAAAGAAGATAATGATAATAATAACGAAAAGAAAGAAGAAAAGAAGTTCTTCATCTCTCTTCTTCCATTTATTATTTATAATTTGATCGATATCTCGAACTGACACTTATTTCAAGAACTGTCACTCTTTATATATAGATTGTCTCTATCCTTTTAATCGTACTTCCTTTCTCCCTTATCTCCTTTACAGAAATCAAATTACCTGCCAGAGTGATAAATGATCTCTTGAAAACCTTGAGTTTGAATCTACGAGATTCCAATAATTCAATTTTATCCATGCAATAACAATGATTTCATTGAAAATAAAATAAATACTCTGCGAAAAAATCTCTTCCCTTTTTATACAATAAAATTATTCTTTATTTATTTATTATTTTTTTTCGGATACAATACCTGAATTAAAAAAAAAATAATAATAATAATAAAAAAGAGAATAAAAGAAACTTCCAAATTGTATTTAAAATCCAATCGACGTATCGAATGAATGAAAATAATGATGAAAATTTTAATAAATATCTTTTTACGAATTTTTAGTTATCCAATGGCATCGCAAGACGAATTGGCAGACAATTCAGATAACTGTGCAATTTGTTGGGAGAAAATGGAGACGGCACGTAAGTTACCCTGTGGACATTTGTTCCACAATTCTTGTTTGCAGTCTTGGTTGGAACAGGACACATCTTGTCCTACGTGTAGATTGGCATTGAGTATGCAAGCCAATCATAGAGAGAATACACCCGAATTAGCATTGGAACCGCAAACACCAACAAGAAGAAACGACAATCATTTCTTTCATTTTGATGGATCCAGATATGTTTCTTGGTTACCAAGCTTTTCTGTTGAGGTTTCGCATAGTCGACTTCGTGGTAATATTTTTACGATGGCTCATACTAATTCTCAGATGGATGCAATGGCTAGACAGGTCAGTGTTTAAAAGATCAAAAGAATCAAATTAAAAATTCAAATTAAATTGAATATTTTCGAAAGATTTTTATCTGTTAAATGAGTATACTCGTCGGATTCAAAATTAATATGAAATAACTTGTTGAGTTCATGTTAAGTAATAAAAATTGATTCGTTTTTATTTTTTATTATTTCTTTTTCAATTAATATTTGATATATGTATTTGTAAAGCTTTTTTTTTTTTGTTTCTTTTTTTGTTAAATTAAATTCATATATTATTAATAATTAGATCGTACATATATATATATATTTTTTTTTTTTCGTATATATACAATAATATTTAAGGAATTTTTTGATTCAAAAAGTGAGTTAGAAAATAACAAATTCGAAGAGATATAAAATATATTTTATATTTTAAATAAATCATAAAAATTCTCATTGTACGAACCGATCTTACGCTTTAGAATCTCGCAAAAATTCACAAAAAGAAATTTATAATAAAATAAAAGAAAAAAGTAATACTAAGAGCAGTTAACCCTTCATAACGCCGTGTAACTTCGAAGTCACTTAATTAAGTTTCATACAAATATTTATATTTATCGAAGTATACTAAATCTTATTTCAATATATCGTAATAATATTATATTTGAATATATACCGGGTATTACAAATTTTTAACTCGAAAACAAAATTTTGGAAAAACAAAGTCTGCAGACAAAAATTATAGGATTTCGAAGATGAAATATTATGGCATTTATAGTACTTTCTTCCTTCTTCATTCTTTAAATAGCAACACCTATAATCTTTTATAATGACAAAATACTTTTAATTAAAAAAAAAAAAAAAGACAAATTAAAATAAGTGGGGGAAAAAAAAGGTGAACTTTCGCGAGATATTTTTTTTATTCCAAGCTCGAACGAAATCGGATTATCAAGAGTTAACAACTACCAGTTTGTCAAATAAAGACATTTTTTTTCTTTCTTCTTTTTCTTTTGAAGATAAAAACGAATTACCTTCATTTCTGTTTAATCTTTCATTAGGAGTAACAGCAGGTAGGCAAGATGGTTTTATACATGATCGATGAATCCTAATGCAAACGAAATATTTGCAGGTACAACAGCTCTTTCCACATTATCCACGGAACGTGATACTAGAGGATCTGAGAATTACACGATCGATCGAATGGACTATTGAAAACATACTCGACGGAGTGTTGATTTTACCTCATCACTTGATCGAGGAAGCGCAAGCCGAATTTGTTCCGCAAACGCAAACGCAAACGTCCACGGTACACATCCTACCCACTTCGTCGATCCAAAATACGTCGGATCCAAGGCTTGACATACCCGTTGCTGATAGGTACAATTTTTTTGTGGAGTTTCATATTCGAGAGCTTCTTTCTTCATCTTGTTTGTATTATCAATCAATAATAAGAATATTATATATGGGATGTACGAGACCTAAGTGACCTACGTGAAGTTTCTAAAAAGCGATTTTAAAAAATCATATTATTCTTTTTTTCGATACTACGTAATTCTGACTTCTTTCTTTCTTTTGTTTTTCTTTCTATCTCGTAAGACTCTACTAGGTAAAATTGAATTATAAAGGTTTAAGAAGTTGGTCGTATAAAAGGAATAATTGTTTTTTTAAAATCACTTTTCAAGAAACTTTTGATCCGTTCTATATATTTATATAAAAAATATATATATATATTTGTATAATATGTATATATATTTTTTAATTATAATTATATTTCTATTATATCTTATAACAATTATATTTTTTATTACAAATATATATATATATATTTTTTTTTATTTTAATTACAATTATATTTCAATTATATTTTATAACATAATTATGTTTAAACTATAATTATATATATATTTCTATTTTAATTATAATTATATTTCAATTATTTTATAACAATTATATTTTAAATTATAAATATATATATATATATATGTATATATATATGTATATATATATATTTCCATTTTAATTATAATTATATTTCAATTATTTTATAACAATTATATTTTAAACTACAAATAAATAAATATACACACACACACACACACATATACACATATGCATACATACATACATTCATACATACATACATACATACAACACACACACACACACACACACACACACACACACACACACACACACATACAACACACACACACATATATATATAATTTTATTAACGAAATTGAATTCATCTCTTAGCGGTGAAGAACCATCAAATCTCGGTGGACGTTTCTCTAAATCATCGATCGAAAGAGAACGCATTCTTCAACGTCGAAAGGAACACATGCGTTTGACAGCACGTAGAAGGTATCTCGAGAAATATCGAAAATCAGATGGTGATTCAACTACATCAACGTTATCAATATTATCTTCTTTATCATCATCGTCGTCATCATCATCAACAAAAACAACCATGACGACGACGACGAAGACAACAATGACGAGTTTGGAAACAGAAAGCGACATAGTGATTACCCAGACGATGTCTTAAAAAACGAGCTAACAAACCTAAACGGATTTATCTTTGGAAGCAAATCAAAGTACGGAGATTTATATATTAGCTAAGAGCTAAACACTCCGCAAGAGGAAGAGGAAAAGGAAAAGGAAGAGGAAAAGGAAGAGGAAATGGAATAAGAATAAAAAGAACGAGAAGGAAAAGAAAACCTATAAAACAAAACCAAAAAAAAAAAATGAAAAAAAAAGAAAAGAAAAGAAATAAATAAAAAAGAAACAAAAAAAAAAGAATTAGTCTTTTCTCCGATTGGAGAGACGCGAGCGAGATGTATGTGTTTGTCTCTCTGTCAAAGGCTCTCGCGCGCGCATGCGCGCGCGTGCACGATCGACCGGAAATTTCTACAAATGGATTCTTCAAGAGATAATTTAGTCTTCTTACGATATATATATATATATATATATATATATATAAATATATATATATATTATTTATATATACATATACATATATATGTGTATGTATGTATGTATCTGTATATGTATATGTATATCTCTATATGTATATGAATATGAATTTATTCTTTATATAACATTGCTGCTTCTTTGCTGATTGATGAATAATTTGTTGGCTAATTTTCTTTTTTTTTTCTCTCTCTTTCTCTCTCTCTTTCTTTCTCTCATTTTCTTTCTCCATCTTTTTTTCTTTCTTTCTTTTTTTTTTATAATTTTCTTTTCAATGGCAGGAAGCGTGCAAATATATGCAAAATACGTTGAGAAAGACGAGAGCACCTTGCCAATGATTGAATGATGAATTATGTATATCGAGAGAAGAGATAAGAGGAATCGACGGAACAGATAGTTGGTGTATTCTCTAATCCGAGATTAGAATGATGTTGTTTTCCTTGACTATTATAAGGTCCTTGAAATCATTGAGATCGCGGCGAGATTAATTTTAGGCGGTCTTTATTATCTACGCACGTACACTTCATGAAATGGTACTTTTAAACTTAACGATTGATATATATATATATATATATATATATATATATACGTGTGTGTGTGTATGTGTGTATATTTATAATTGTCGAGAAATTATAATTCTTTTTCATTTTTTTTTCTTTTTTCTCTCTTTTTTTTTTTCTTTTCGTTCATTCGTTTGTTTGTTTGAAGATCGAAAGTATCATAAGTAGAATATGTTTAATAAGACAGCATTTAGGGGGTAATGTTCCATGCGCTTGAAATACAGATCAGAGAGATTATATATGTAGCTTATATACTCGCTTTCAAATATGATCGTCTTTACATGTTTCAAATAATACTTTATTATTCATCGTTCTCTCTAGCTTCTCCTTATTCTGAAACTCGTTAAAAAGTGACAAAAAATGCTGCATGTCAATACGCTTTTCGATGTTTTTCGTAGATCAATTTGAGAAGATTTATTAATGTCAACAAATATATATATACATATATATATATGTATACATACATATGTGTGTATGCATATATATATATATATATATATATATATATATATATATATATATATTGTGATTCATGTACATACATATGTGTGTATATATATACGTACATCACATACATACATATATATGTTTGTTGTATACATGTTTACGAGTTGATCGGTATCAAAATATATTTTGTGCGAACGACGATGATGGCCGCTATAGAAAGTCCAATATTTTCGGAATATGTGAAGATGAGTTTAAGATAAGAAATGTCAAAATTACGTCCATTATTAATTAGGCTTTGTAAATTAGAAAAAAGAAAAACAATATAAACATTCGCTTTTCGATTCCGCGTTTCAAAGATCGCTCGTAAAGTAACTCTTTCCATTTTCTTTTTTCTTTTCTTTTTTTATTTTCATTTTCAATTTTACTCGTAATTATCATTTTCATTATCGTTATTATTTCTTTCTTTCAAACTTTATTGAAATAAATTGTGCAACATATATAACATATATGCATATATATATATATATATATATATATATATATGTTTGTATGTATGTATGTATTAAGAATAACTCGACGCGTAAAATTACATAAATTTTATACATTAGATACGGTCTATTTTTTTTTCCTTTAAGGATGATTTCATGTTTATTTCATTTTATTTTATTTTTATTTGTCTTCGTCCACTCTTTCTTTCATAAATTCATTTCTTATTATACTCGTATCATTAATCGTAATTTAAATGATCCCGTGCCAATATGATCCGTAATGAGCAAAAGAAGTTTGCTGCAACCAGAGAAATGTTTTATCGAGATGAATGATTTTATTAAACTTTCTACTAAATAACATGCGTTATTATAATCTCGCGTGAAGATCATTATCTCGTTTGTAAGAGGAAAAAAAAACAATAATGAAAACAGATAACGAAAAAAGAGGAGAAATATTTATCGATATGCGAATGAAAGTGAGTTCTAAGCTGTTGATAAAATGGTAAAATTGAAGATCGAATGAGTCGTTTGCTTTTCACCGATTACTATATACGTATTATATATTCTTATTCTATATCGAGAGAATAAATTCGATCGACAGATCGAATGTTAGTAACATATTGAATTGTGTAAAAGACACAAACATACAAACACACACACATACACAAACACATATACATACGCTTTATTATTACTAATTGTTTCATATTATATACTCGAAGCATCGCTATAGTTATCGGTCGATCGAAAGCTTTGCATAATATATAATCCGTATTACTATGTTTTAGTTTATATTTCGATTTTCGTTCTACGTTTTTACATATACAAATATATTAGGCATTGTACTTGAAAATTAATAGTGCAGTTTGCGTATTAAGAAAAAAGAAAAAAAAAAAAAGAAAAAAATCCCAAATAACAAAAAAAAAACGAAAAAAAAATCAAACAAAAAAAAAACAAATTGAATTCACACTAAGGAGCAAAATATGCAGATTGTTCGTTAACTTCATATTTGACAAACACAATTTTATTTTAAGTTATATGTACATGTAAAACTTACAAACACGTACACACACACACACACACACATTATATATATATACACATACACACACACACACAGACAGACAGACACATAACACAAAACATCTTGAAAAGACTTTTCTTGTTTTGATGAAGTATTTCGCAAATTTTATGACTTTTAGTTTATTTATTCTTATATTAAAAAAAAAAGAAAAAAAAAACCCTTACTTTTGTTATAACTACATATTACGTTAACAACGAATCATAACTATGTTTATTGAGTTTCCTTGGCTGCTTATGTGATATAATTAAACTTCTTATAGATACACACTTACATTTATACGTATGGTCAAAGATATATAACGTGTATGTCTGTATGATATTCATACATTGTTTAATAACTGGCTTTAAACTCATACGAATAGAATATTATTTTAAGTTATAGCAGTGTCCATTCTTATATACCATGTGGTTTTATTTTTATTTTTATTCTTATTAAAGATGCTATTTATTTTATAGTTTTTAAGTCACCCGTAGGTAGGAAATAAGATATAAACATGTTGTGAAGAAACAACTTTTTGTGTATGGCAATTCGCCAGGTGAAATTTTAGCATTTCCACTCTAGCTTTTAGTATTAAATCAGAGATAATGAAATTACACATTTAAAAGCTTTGAAAATTGTTTCCGTTCATCGAATAAATAAGATATTTAGTTGACAGAAAAAGTAATCAATTTCTTTGCCATATATTTGGATATTTACTATTTGATAGTTTATATTTTGTAAGATATTCATGTTAATTTATTTATAAATGTATTTCTAAAAGCAACGATTTGTACTCTTGCACCATATGATTTTTCTCAAAAATATGAAACATCTTTAACGGTGTAAGAACGATCCTTCCGTATATGTGAAACTTATGCACTTACGCGATAGAGATCCCCCTTTAATGTCATTGTAAATATGAGTTTAAAATATGTATTAAAGCTAGAAACATAAAGTTTCCTGTCCCCCAAAGAAGGTTGTATGAAAAATAAGACAAATAAAATGTATTATAGATTGTCGTAGTTATACATTGTTTGTCTTTAGTATAAAACGAGGAGAAAAGAAAACAGATCGAATGAATTTCTTTCAAACGATTTATTTATTTTTTATACACATATATATATACATATATATTTTTTTATTTTTTCTTAAAACTTTTTTCTATGACAAATACATGTTACATTGAATTAGAGCAAATCAAAATGAGTTACTAGTTTTTGCAATATGTTTTATAATATATAAAAGTGCGAGCTTCTTCATTAATCATTCCTGATTGTTTATCGATTAAGCTGATATAAATTATTAGGAGAAGAATATTTCTATCAACCAATGAAGTTCATCACGACGATGTGAAGTATTATATGAGCAAAGATAAAGTCAGCGAATCCTCTCTCCGGACTTATTCCATAGAATTGACTTTTGTTTTGTGGATTCACTTGTAATCGAAGACAAACTGCAAGAAAGGTTAGTTACAATAATCTGATTGATTTGTATATATAAAAAATCAATTTAATAATTAGTATTAATCATACCTCCTAAAATGAAACAAGAGACACAAGATATAAAGCCACTTAGAAAACTATTGAATGGAAAAGTGCCAACAAGACAGCAATACACAAACTGTATAACACCCGTCAAAAACACATACAGTAAATAAGCATCAATAATTTTAAGCTTTTTCGGTGTAGTTTTCGTATACTCCTGAAGAAACTTTCTAATCACTGTAATTGTCGCCATTTTTACGCTATTTTTATTTTCTTTTTTCCTTTTTCTATTATTTCAAACAAAATATCCTGACAAAAACGATAACCTCTCTCGCGTTTATGCGTGGCAGGAACCGGTAGCCTTTAACGTTATCCAGATGGAGACACTATCGTTTGCGCGGAAACAAGATGTCAAATTTTACGCGCTAAATTCAAACATTTATTACGAATTAATTTATTTATTAGAAACCCCAATTATATTTTTCAAACATATTTCATAAAGATACGATAATAAAATATGGTTGTGTGTTTAATTTTTCCAAAGAAAAAAAAAAAAAAAGAGAAAAAGATAGATCATTTCATTGCTTGTCCTAAAATGTCTCGAAATACATGTATGTAAAATATTTCGTTTTTAAGATACTTATACACAACTTTTAATTTCCTAATTAAATCGATTTTTTCTTTTTCTTTCTTTTCTTTCTTGTTTATTATTATTATTATTATTATTATTATTATTATTATCATTATCATTATCATTATTATTATTATTATACCATTATTATTATCATTATTGTTATTATTATTATTATCATTATTATTATTATAATTATTATTTTTTTTTTGTAATCAGAAGGAACAAAAAATTATCTGAGCGTGTTGATTCAGTTCTATTGTTACACCCTTAGTTATCTTACTTTGTCACTTATTTTCGGTGCACTTTTATTCGAAGAATTATTGCGCAAAAGATGTTTAGGTGCTATCGTATCGTAAGCAGATATTATCTTTTTCTTAACAAATATTGGCATCGAAGTTACAATTTTGTCGACTTCCCTTTGCGACTCTACTTTTTCCATGGTAAATTTACAACGATTAAATGCATTTCGATTTATGGTGTTGGATTCTGAAGTACGTGGTCGAGATTTGTTTACCGAGGACGTTGATGAGATCGTGTTTGTATCAGTTTGAGTTACCTGAAACAAAAATAATGAAAGTGTTATATTTTAACAGGTACGAGAATGATAAAAACAAAAAAAAAAGGAAGGAAAAGAAAAGAAAAAAGAAAAATGTATAACAAAGGAATAAACGAAGAAGACGGAAGAATAAATTAAAAAAGAAAAAAAAAATGATAAGGAAAGAAAAGTAACAAAAAATCTATCGATGCATATATAACAAGTTAATGTGCGTGCGCGTTTATAAAAATATTTAAACATGTGTTCGTTATCAATAATAGAAATAATTCAACATGTATCTACATATATATATATCTACATATATATATATATATATATGCATGACACGTACAAATAAAAAAATGTTATCTCTTTAAAGAGGAGTATAAAAAATATTTGAACGATTTAACGCGCACACCTATAAAAATACAGAATACCGATAATATCAGATAAATAATTACGGAATGCGTCGAACGTCTTTGTTGTCGAATAGTTTCTCTCTTCTCACGTATTTCAGACCATCTCTTTATGGGATTACGATGTACCACGTCGGATTGAGGACAACTGGAAGATGCTTGAGAAAAAGAAATTCTCGAAGAGGTAGGCAATAAACGGATATTCGTTTGACGAACGGCCAATCTGCTCGTTTGCTTCTGTTCATTACTGAGGGATGAAAAGAGAGAGAGAGAGAGAGAGAGAAAAGTAGAGAGAAAAGAAAAAAAAAAGAGAAAGAGATAGAGAAAGAAATAAAGAGAAAAGAGTAGAAAAGAGAAGAAGAGAGAAGAGAAACGTATAAAGGTTTCTTTTTATTCCTTAATATATCATTCGATTGATCATTGATTGCTCTCTATTACCTTTTGTCGGAATACTTGTTGTGCATTGGTATCGCGTGTTCAATGAATTCATTCTTCTTAAAAACTTGCGGTTGCTGTGTATTCGCCGATGGTAGAACGGTTTTGCAAACCGTACAGGACGTATTCGAAGTTTTCTGAAGCTTCCAAGAATTTTTAACTTCGCCGAAGGACACGCTTTTGTTCTCCCAACATTTCTTACTCTCTTTGAATGGAGTTACTGCAGTAACATATCCGGTTGATTTCTCTTCGGATTTTGCATATGGTGAATATCTCGATGGTGCTTTGTAGGTCGTCGTTTCACCGGTTGCGGTTCTATTGTGAAATAATAATTATATTAACGAAAACGTCAACTTTTTCATTTTATTTCGATATTTTATTTCATTATTTTCCTTCTTCTTTTTTCTGTTTCTTATTATTTTTCTTTTTTTCCTTTCTTTTTTTTTTACTTTTTATCTTATAGAATACGATTGTTTCACGTACTGCGGGGGTATGTATCTGAGCAATGAGAGTGATCCTGTGTGACGTGCGTACAAAGCAGCAGCTTGACGTGCCTTGTGAGATCTAAACGTAAGAAAATTTTTATGACATCGATTTTGTACGATCGAGTTTCACAAAAAAAAAAAATAAATAAATAAATAAATAAATAAAAAATGACATCGCTAAGTACTCGCAGTGATGATTGTGCGAATAAAGAAAAAAAAAAGGGAAAAGGAAATAAAAAAGATAAGAAACATTAGCAACTTTCTTCCATTCAACGAGAAAGGATACTTTGGTGTTTTTCGAACAAAATTTTGTGTCCCTTTTTTTTCCTTTTATAACGACTTAAACGAAGAGATTAAAAAATAAAGAAAGAAGAGAGAAAGAGACAGAGAGAAAAATGAAGAAGAATAAATCGATGGAGAGACGTTCTCGCGACGACGTAGGCGGATTAACGGTCCTCCGACGAGGAGAAATAAATGCAATTTAAAGTTTACGGTGAATGGTTCCATTCCTTACGACTCTCGTACTTGATATTATACATGCCGCCTATTTCGCCGTACTTTCGTCGAATAATTTCCATCTCGATCGTGTTCCTATCCAGGTGAGTCATTTTGGATATCTCAGCGATTATCTAGAACAGTGGAAATTCATAGACCATGCGTCATTATATTCTCTACATATGTATGATTATATACGCGCGCGTTTATGTGTGTGTATGTGTGTGTGTCTGTGTCATTTTATTTATTTTATTATAGAATCAAATCATTAAAATGTAGATATTATATATTTCAAAATTCTATTATATATTTCAGATTTATATGTATTTCGAATGATATTCGAATCAGTATGTATAATTGCTATTAATCGTAATACATGTATTTTTATTCGTATTCAATCCGTTCCCATTCGATCCGATCCGATTTGACCCGAACCAAGTCGAACATCGGTTCTATCTCGTCTGTGATGAAGGGAAGGGCTTGTTTTACTGTATTTTTTATTTTTTATTTAAAATTTACGAACGTCTCTTTGGTTCTGAAGATAAATTTCAATTCAAGTAAAAAATCGTAATTCTTTTTCTCTGACTCATGACGAGTACGCAGCACGTTCCGATACAACAAAAAGGCAGCAAATAAAAAATAACAAAAAAAAGAAAAATGAAAGATCGTCGTCACTCGCGTCACGTCAAGTGTATACTCGTCGAGTCGTGTAAATACGACTTTAACAGGTCAGATATAATAAATATTAACTTAGCGTTTAAGCTTGTTAATTTTGTTATTTGAAATATCGTTATTTAACTTTGTTATTTGAAATATTATCGTAAAATTATCGTTAAAGGGAAGAAAAAATGGAAGAAATGGATTACCGTTTTTTGATCGTTCACATCTAAATCAGCTTCACTGGCAATTCTTGATACATTTCTAAGCTTGCACACGATCCAAGGATGATGGCAGAGTTCCTGGATCGTAATCCTTTTATGCGGAACGGGCGTGAGCAATCTGTTAATCAGATTCTTGCAATCATTCGACATCCTCGACATGTTTTTCATCTGGAGGGCCGTTAAGCCCCGGTTTATTTGAGCCATTAACCTTCGTCGACGTTCCTCCGATGACGTCTGTTCGTCGCAAGGACTTAAAAAGGGCAGCCGACCAGTCATCATTCCGTATAAGACGACGCCACTGCTCGATATTCGATTTGAAATTTTATTCTTTATAGTCATTAACATACAAATGAACAATATAACTCTTTCCCGAATCTAATTTACTTTTAAACAATTTCCATTAGTATTTTATTTCTTTTTTCTCTTTTTTTTTGTTTTGTTTTTCTCTTACATTCTTACTATGAATTTTTAAATACGTAATTGTGTAGATTATCATAATGAGTTATATACGATCGTTTTTATAAACGAGTGAAATAAGGAGAAATAATACCCTTTAGATCTTTCAAATTTATGATTAGATTGTAATATATCGCGACTCTGTTGCGCCTGAATGTTAGGCAATACTTCATACTACAACGTCGATAATTGTATCTACGTGGGAATTCTGTCGGTAAGGAAGTTGTTCAAGTTCTTTTATTAGTTTGTAATAGCACGCTTGCACGATAAGTTGCATACTACACGGGGTACACGTATGACGCGGTTGCCTATATTTAGGCGCAACATTGAATATTTTATATTTTTAAATGAGTCCAATATAAAAGCTTTTAAAGTCGAATTTTAACCAATTATAAATTATAATCTATATCTGACAGTTGATATATATGAATGGGTTTCAATTTTTAATAAGATCTTTTTCTCCTTTTGCAATAATAATGACGTTATAAAAAAGGTCACGTTTATTCGAGAAGAGTAAATTTATCTTTTTCATCGAGAATTTTTCCTTACAGACTCCAAAGATCGACCTCGGGTCCATACTTTTTACCGACGACGAAAAGCTCTGGTGCTGCATATTCGGGCGAGCCACAATGCGTTTTCAAAGGATCCTCGCTATCGTAGATATTACTCAATCCAAAATCTATCCGAAAAAAACAGATAATTATTTTTATATAAAGACAATTTTCTTTTCGATGATTAATAATATTATTGACTTTTTGTTTATTATTCGCTCACCAACTATTTTGATCTGATCTTTGCGCGTATCTTGCAGCATTATGTTTTCCATCTTTAAATCGCTGAAAATAAAATTGATTGAATAAAGGATTATTTAAATTAGGATAAAATTATTTAAATGTGATCGTTATTATTTACGTAAAATGAAAATTTTTATATAACAAACATATTTTACGTTGATTTAGTTATATGGAATTCTATATCGTGTAGTAAAATAGAAAACTGCTTTACCGACAATTGCTTTGCATTTTATTTTATAATTCGAAGTATATTAATTAAATAATATAATATAAAATAAAACATTATACTCTCTCTCTCTGTTTCTCTAATTTTAAAAATAAACAACTATTCGAAATATATCATTATTATTCTTTTTATATATAAAGTAATTGTTATAAATATAATTTACTAAATTTAATATAATTAAAATCAATATTTCAATACTAAACGATTACAAATTATTATAAATAAATATTCGAAATATATATATACACATATCGGTAATATAAAAAAATTATAAATATATAATCATTATTATTTTATCATTTTTCATTCGTGATAAATAAAAGATATCCAGCACTCTCTCTCTCTCTCTCTCTCTCTCTCTCTCTCTCTCTCTAATATATATATATATTTATATAACTAACGTATTAAACTCAACAGAACAACAATCTTTCAGTTCGTACACCTCACGGCCCTGATCTTAGCGCACCAAGCTTTATTTGTTCGTTTATACGGTCACTCGTGATGCGTTCGAAGACCTTGCAGCAAGTCGCAATGGAGGATGAAAAGAAAGGATATAAATCGAAGAGTACGATGCGATATCAAGCTTGGCCTCGGGTGTTTATTCGATCGGAGAAAAATAAGATGCAACGAATTCTTCCGAAGAAAATGATCAAGCAGGGATCGCGTTAAATGGAATCGTTAAGTCTTCGTTTCGAGGCGCGAGGGGAATGCAGTTTTCGTTAGCGATTTAACGATTTAAAATGAGAGATCGATCGAAAGAGAAGCTGTCAACGAGTGTAACGACTCGACTGGTTTTCGAGTGTGTTCAAAGTCGTCGTCGTCGTCGTCGTTCTGGTCATCGTTCTGGTCGTCGTTCGTAGCAAAGACCTCCAAGAAAAAGCAAGAAAGAGAGAAAGAGAGAGAGAGAGAGAGAGAGAGAGAGAGAGAGACCTTGAAACGCATCATTAAAATCGCATTCGCCGACCGAAGCACCGAGCAACGCACAACACTTTGGGCTCTCGCTAATAAGTAATAAAAGAGGATGTTCTCGCGTAGAACACGTGCCCCCTCCGCCATGCAGCCGCTGCGGCCGCCATCGTCTTTCCCTCCCGGGCAAAGATCTTTCGAGATTCGATAGTGTCGGTTGTTGCGTCGTGGACCACATTTTTTACACCCACACGAATCGAACTCTCTTCTTCTTCAAACAAGAGAAAAACCCAAGTAAAAAGAGAGAAACGAATAAACGGAAAAAGAAGTATCATCCTTTTTAATCGCTACAACGTCGGTATCGTATAACTTTCCAAACTAAATAAATTTCTAATAGCAACGATTTATTCCTCACGAATAACAGATTATCAATTATTCGTTAATGTAATGATCATGGATAGAAAAAATTATTACTATCAAAAGGACGAAGAAAAGAGAAGAAGAGGAAGAAAAAAAAAAGGAAAAGTCAAAGGAAGAAAAGAAAAGTTTTATTGGTGCAACGATCGATCGATTGATCGAGCAATCGATCGATCCGTCGTTCGATCGATCTATATACCGATCTATCGATATAGTAAAAGAAAAGGACGCGGAGGAGTTTGTTCTTGAGAGGGCGAAAGCGAGACTCCCAGGCCAATGCTGGGACTCTCGAACGATGCACTCTTCTGCATCCTTGGCGGCAGGATAATAGTTGAAACGACCCTGAAACCGAGGCCACGGTTGTTCGTTGGCCTGGACGATTATATTTCTTTTCCAGCTTCGAACTTCTCTCTTTCTCTTTCTCTCGATTTCTCTCTCTTTCTTTCTCTTTCTCTCTCTTTCTCTCTCTCTCTCTCTTTCTCTCTTGAGATTTCTCTCTCTCTCTCTCTCTCTCTCTCTCTCTCTCTTTCTCATAGTATGGGAACGACGTACCAGGTTAGCCGCGACACGAGAGTTTAAAGGCACGCGTGTGCCTACCAGACTTTTTGATACATAATATTACGCGTTCGTGTTGGATTATAACGATTGTTATCGTCTAAACCGTTCGTCTGCCTACTCTTCTTATATACTACATGTAAGTATATATATTCTCTTTATTCTCTTTATTTTCTCTCTTTTTCTTTCTCTTCCTATTTCTCTGTTCTCTTTCGTCTCATTTTGTTTTGTTTTGTTTTGTTTATAATGAACATTTATGTGTAATGTAATAATTTTATTATATAAATATGTAGAAATATATATTTATATATATATTTGTTTATATATATGTATATTATATACTTGTTTTTTTTATCAACTCTCTCTCTCTAGTTCTCTTTTCTCTTTTGTCTTGTTTTCTTATTTATTATATCAATTATTTATTATATTTTATTGTTATAAATTATCATTTCTACTACTTGTTAATTGTTATTAAAATTATTATATTATTGAATTCTATTATTAAAAATTATTATAAATTATTATTATTTATTATATTCCATTTTTCTATCTTTTTCACTTTATTCTTTACATTTCGTCTATCTCTTTCATTCTTTACGTAATAAATATAATAATATTATAATGTAAATATATACACATCTACTTTTTTCGAACTCATGCTCTCTCTTTTTCTTTTCTATTCCATCTCTTCCCTTTTTCTTCCTATATAAAATATTTTTAATATAATAACAATTACATTCTATCTTCTTCTTTCTTCCTTTACTCCTCTCTCTCTCTCTCTCTCTCTCTCTCTTTCTCTCTCTTTATCTATTCTTTTTTATCTAGCAACGAATAAACGAAATTATTCGATATCGGTCGAAAATCGTATCAAAAAACGTGTCTTCGATCGTAAAGTCTTGAGAATTTCTATTTCGAGTTATTAAAGTTAAATCGATCTCGGTCGATCGATTTATTTTTACAAGTTCTTTTCTCTTCTCTTTCTTTCTCTTTTTATTATTGTTGTTCTACCTTTTATTCCATTCCTCTTTGATATTATACACTCGACATATATTCAACGTAATCCCTTCGATTTCGATTCTACTAGTAATAGTATTCTCTTTCTTTCTTTCTCTTGTATTTTCTTTTTCGATTTTTTTTTTTTTTTTTTTTGCAAAATTCTCTCGTCAGTCGTTTTTGTTAATTAATCGATCCTCACGCGGAAAAAGTCTTTTCTACGTGAGTTTTGTTCAACGATCGACCGATATCTTAATTAGCTCTCTCTCTTTCTTTCTCTTTTTCTTTTTTCTTTTTCTTTCTCTTTCTTTCTCTTGTTCTCTATTCTTCTAGAATCATAAATATACATGAGGGTGGTTCGTTACGTAAATCGATTTCGGGATTGAACGTCGATCGTATTTGCTTTTACATAGTAACTTTCTAATAGTCGATCGTGGTAAAAACCCATTCGTTTCGAACGACTCTAAGAAAAATGAAGAAGTCGTGGTAAAATGAAAGATCCTCGAATAACGAACGATCGTAAATTTTTACACGATTTACGTACGAACGACGAATTTAAAATAACCCGCTTTTTCGAACCTCTCGAAAAACATCTCTCGTTGTATCTTGCGAGTTGATTGCAAGAACATCGATTTCAACGTTGCTTCGTCAGATGGAGCCACTTTCTTTATTTTAAAATTGTATTTCAAAATCAAAGAAGCCGCTCGTTTTTATCAGAGATTATCAACTTTAACTCGTATTTAAGTGTTTCTCTTTTTAATTCGGTTCTTTTTTAACGTATCTCTTTTTTTTTTAATACGTTAAGCAATGTAAAAAAATTATAGTATATTAGTTAAATTTAAATAGAAAAAAAAGACAATAACGAAACCGCTTTCAACTTATAAAAATTAAAAAAAGATGTACATATATTCACAGAATATAAAAAACATCTATAGAAAAGAAAAAAAAGAAAAAAAGAAAGAAAAAGAAGTACGTGGTACTTCGTATATTCAATTATCTAAACCGTATGATTATACTATCAAAAAAGAATCCTCAATTTTCATCTACGCATAATATTTTAAATTCAATTAAAAGCGTAATGTACGTATAAAAGAAAAAGAAGAAAGAAAAAAAAAGATGGAACGAAATGAAAAAAGAAACCAATGTACGAGTATCTTTCCGACAATCGTTACTTCGAATAATAATTTTCAATTCTATGAGGGTATCCTGATTCCTTCTAAGAAATAAAGTCAAGAGGTAAAGTTCTACTTAAGTTATCCATACCTTGTTGAACATACTAATGGAAATTAATAAATATATTCATATCTCTCTCTTCTCTCTCATTCTCTCTCTTTCCAGTTTTCTCTAGCTTCGTATCAGTCGGTGTCAGTACTTTCGCGTACAAAGAGAGAAAAAGAGAAGTATAGATAGATAGAGAAAGATAAAGAAAGAGAGAGAGAGAGAGAGAGAGACAGAAAGATAGAAAGATAGAAATAAAAAGAAAAAGAAAGAGATAGAGATAGAAGTAAAATGAGAGAGAAATAGAGAGAGAGGAAAGATATAGAAATAAAAAGAAAAAGAAAGAGATAGAGATAGAAATAAAACAAGAGAGAGAGAGAGAGTGAGATAGAAATAAATCGATATATATATATATATATATATATATATATATATATATATAGAGAGAGAGAGAGAGAGAGAGAGAGAGAGAAAGGAGAAAGGGAGGATCTCTGTTTACCTTCTCGTGTATGCATCCTACTCGCCTTGCTGCATCCGTAAGCGCTTAAATTTAATTGCCGGCCATGACCGTTACATCGAGGCAGTTATTTTCGTCTTGATATCCTGGTATACTCCCTCGTTGAGCGGGGTCATGTCCGTATTACGAACTAAAAGTCCTCTCTCTCTCTCTTTCTCTCTAAATCTATCTCTCACACACTTTCTCTTTCTCTCTTTCTCTATCTCTTTCATTCTCTCTCTTTCTCTGTCTTTCTCTCTCTCTTTCTCTCTTTTTCACCCTTTTTTCTTTCTCTCTTTCTCTCTCTCTCTCTCTCTCTCTCTCTCTCTCTCTCTCAAATATTGGATGTGTCTGTCTTTTTTCATGGGACAAGGTTAAAGTCTGAAAATCACGGTAAGGATATTGCCTTACCATTTCGATTTATGTCACACCAAACGTTATAAATATTCGGAAAGAGGCTGATGCGAAAGAAAGAGAAAAATAAGAGATGAGCAACGATAGGAATAATACGAATGGCGTCGTCGTCGTCGTCTTTGTAAAGAAGTTACACGGCCCTGAGGAGTTTATATTCGACCCGTAAAAAGAGACGTTAAAAGAAATTTTATTACTCGTCATACTCACTATAATATACATATATATATATATATATATATATATATATATATATTTATGTGTGTGTGTATATATATATCCATATGTATGTATCTTTTTTTTCTGTCGGTTTAGCTAACATAAGAAAGAAAACTTCCGGGTCTTCCAAACATACGTTTGTAAGAGAACGTATACTTTTATTTAAACGATTACACAAGTAGATCTCTATCATTTACATTGATATATATATATATATATATATATATATATATATATGCATACGTTATGTATAGAAAGCTTAAATACAAACGAGGTCTCTATAATTTACTCAACGTTACATTAACTTTTATTTGAGAAATAAAATAAATGAAAATTCGAAAAGAAATTTCGAAAGCACGAGAAATGATATTTTTTTTCAGTCGCAAGAAAAGAGAAAGAAAAGAAAGAAATGAAGAAGGAATACTCTTGTCTCACCCTATATACGAATTAATTCGTCTTCGACGATTATAATTTTAAGTTTTAAGAAAAAGAAAACATTCACGAGAAAATACTATTTTACGTAATTACTTAAATTACTCAAGTATACAATTATATCTATTATTTATGTTAAAATCGATTGTTATTTAAAGAGTTAATTAAGAATTCAACGTTTTCTGTGGATGAAAAGAAAAAAAAAAGAAAGAAAGATAGACAAACACATAACATCGTTCAACAAAAATAATTATACCTATTCATTTTTATCATCATTTTAATTGCATAAAAAAGAATATACACACACACACACACACACACACATATATACATATGTATAGAAATAATCAAGTAAGTACATACAGAAATTTATTGGAAAGCAGAAAGAGATCGGTATTATATAATTGAGCTCTATTACAATTTAACGCGTGCAGTCCTAATGAAATACAAGTAAATCGACATGGAAAAAACGGAGGGATGGTGAGAAGGGGTGGGTTGGGGAAGGGAGGGGAGAAAGAACGAGCACGGTACAATAGTTGGCAGTGTAATTTATGATACTTACGCAAGTGGTACGCTTCTACCGAGAGCCGTTCGAGCGGTAACTACGTTAAACCGATGTAGATGCGTGCTTCGATAAATGCAGCATGCATCGAGTCAAACGAAAAGAGAGAAAGAGAGAGAGAGAGAGAGAGAGAAAAGAAAAAGAAAGAAAGATAGAGATAGAGATAGAGATAGAGAACGAATAGTCGACTATTTTCCATCGACGCTGATTATTTAATTCCACTTGAAGGATGTTCCTAAACGACGAGCATTGGCGAAAGCAATGGGATTGTAAAATAGTAGAATCCGATTGGAAATCGGTACGTCGATCTGAACTTTGCGCGATTGAATGAAAAAGAGAAAAATAAAGAAAGAAAAAAGATGCGAGAGAGGAGGGAAAAATGGATGAGGAGAAGATGGAAGAGGAGGAGAAAGAGAGAGAGAGAGAGAGAGAGAGAAAAAAATAGAAGAGAGAACGCGATGTTCCCGTCTTTTTAATCGCATCGATTTAAATGGAGGCACGTGCGTGCGCACGTACGTACAACATCCGTATTCCATAGACGAAGTCCACGTATAGAGGAACGGATCGTTCGTTCTTTTGATGAATATCAATCGGGCAGTTCTTGTCGAGTACGATTATACGTACGTGTGTGTGTGTGTAAGTAGGTAGGGATGTATGTATAATGAAAAGCAATAATAGCATCAGCGAAGGGTAGCCTTTCGATCTTTTTCAAATTCTCTTTCTATGTATGCGCTTGTAATATCCTCTTTTAAGAAGGTATTATAGTGTTAGTGAGAGACTTTCAAGATGAATGTTAAATACGTTGGAGGTATACTACCGATCGATCGTTCGAGTATCTTGTAAAAGAGATTCTGAAGATTTAATCGAATTTAAATGTTATTTAATGTATTCGATATGTAAAACGATATTATTTATTCACATATATATATAATATATATTATATATATATATATAAAATTAATGTAATAATATATATATAATTATTTATTGATCTAATATTTAGTTATATATATATATTTATTTAATGATAAAAATTTAATATATATATTATATTTATATTAACATTTACTTAATTTAATCGAAATAATTATTCACTGATAATTATAAAAAAAAAATTGCACATATATACACACGCAAATATAAAATAGTATAAAAGTAACACTATGACATAAAAGATATACGAATATAAAAATAAACATAAACAAACTATTGATAAAAGATACCAACAGATAAAATTTCGTGAATATACCTACTACATACATACATAAATACATACATACATACATACATACACGCATACATACATACATACATACATACGTGTATAGTTACAAGAAGATTAAATCCGTCCATACTTTTCCAAGAAATTCTTAAAGGATTTCTTTCTTTCTTTTTCTTTTCCAGTATGGACGGAAAGGATTAAAAGGAAAGGAAAGGAGTAAGGAGGATGAGGGGAAATAAATCGAGCGAGGAAAAGAGGAGTGGAATCTTGCGACCCCGTGACTCGATAACTTCCTTGGAAGGTTCATCGACGCGAACCCGTTGGGTACATACGTGGAGAATGCCGATTGGTAGGCTCGTCGTATCCTTTCGGTCCAGTACAGTCCTCCTCCTTATTTCCCCTTCCCCTTTCCCCTTCTTTTCTTTTTGCTTCGGTAAAACTGCCGCGTGGGCGAAAGAGGTCCAGACGAGGTCATCGGCCACAACTCGCGCGAGTTTCGCCCTCCGCGCGAATATAAGACACGCGAATCGAGGACGAATCGCGAAGTGACGATTAAATGTTTTCTTTTTTAATTTTTTTTTTTTCTTTCTTTCTTTCTTTCTTCTATCGAGCACAATCATCAACAGAGTTTTTCGTTAATCGATTAATCGTCACGACGTATCATTCGATCACGATGTTTTCGTTATATTTTTAATAAACATTTTTTTTGTTTCTTTCTCTTTTTTTTTTCTTTTTTTTTTCATTTTCTTCTTTAATTTATCGCAACGAGTCGAACGATATGGAGTGAAAAATTAAGTCGAGAGTCGATTAAATCGTATTCGGTAGTTTGTGCGTTACGTTTAAATAATCATTAATTGTTAGTTATAAATTTTGCAATAGCTTATCGAGTTATTGATAATTTTAATTCGTTCATTCATGTAAGTCGAATGATACAGAATAAAAAGTTGATTCGAACGATTTGATCAAATCGTGCTGCATACAAATTGTATTACGTTTGAATAATTAGTAATTGTTATTAATAAGTATCGTTTAGGTTAAAACAAATCGAAGATTATTAATCGATTAAAATATCAAATGTATTTTGAGATCATTATTACTATAACAAAATAAACATATTATCAATTATACTGTGCAAATAATTTATTACATTAATGAACACTGTTAATAATGCGATAGAGACGTATTTAATCGTATTTTGCAATAATTTATCTCATTAATGAAACTTCCAATTCATTTATTAAACTCTATTAAATAAAAATCTCATTATATTTAAAACAGTCCTCAATCGTTCTTAATAAATGTCATTCGCTATAAACAAAATTATAAATTATTAATCGATTAAAAATTCGTCATACGCAATCAAAACTGTATTTTAAAATAACTATCACAGCAACGAGATAACCACACCATTAATAATACTACAGAGTCTTATTTAATCGTACTACGAAAATAACTCGTCATATTAATGAAACTACAAATTCATTTATTAAACCGTATTAAATAAAAAATCGCATTATATTAAAACAATCCTCAATCGTTCTTAATAAATGTCATTCGCTATAAACAAAATTATAAATTATTAATCGATTAAAATTTCGTCATATGCAATCGAAAATCTATTTTTAAGTAACTAATCATAGCAACGAAATAAGTACAACGTTAATAATACAACGGAATCTTGTTTAATCGTACTGCGAAAATAATTTATCATATATGAAACTTCTAGTGTGGTCGCAAAAATAAAAAGAAAAAAGAAAGAAAAAAAAGAAAATGTACAAAATCCGCATAGCAGTCAATGTGTTAGTACTGCTTGAACCTTTCTACTGATATTTACTCTTTCTCCCACCCTCTCTCTCTCTCTCTCTCTCTCTCTCTCTGTCTCTCTCTCTCTTATCCTTCCTCATTCGCGAATACCGCTAGAATTATCACCAGGGAGGTGGTTTAATTTCCAAATGCGTTTGCGGTCGCGCGTCGCTGCACACCCCGTACGTAATTTCTACACCGCAAAGACAGAGTATGTGTATATGTTTGCATGCGTATGTTGTGTATCACTGTGTATGTGTGTGTGTGTGTTACGTGTGAGAGAAAGAGAAAGATAGGGAGAGAGAGAATTTTCCTCGTCATCTCTCTCACCGTCGTGGGTGGTGAGGCGAGAAGTAGTTCGCTATTCTCTCGCGATAATTATCTTTGGACTGTTATGTCGGACGTCTTTATAATCAGTTGTTAAGCATATATCGTTAGAATTAAATGATTATTTCAATCGCTATTCCAATTTTTTTTTTCTTTAATCTTTTGTTATTAGTTCAGTGGATGCTATTTTTTTTTACGATCGATTTCGATTCTCTCATTTTCGAAAACGATAAATTAATTAATTCTACGTAAATTTTTTTGCAATGATTCGTATAGGGATTGTTTAAAAGAAATGTATACGTTTAAATAGATTTTTAAAATTGAAGAATGTTTTTATCCTTTGATTCATTCATAATGAATGAAATATATTCGATCGTTCGTAATATATCTTGATGTTTTATACAATGAGTAATGGTAATTGTATTATTAAATTTCAGTTTTGATTAATCCTAATTATTTCTTTGTATGTATTTCTTTTTTTCTTTAATTAAAATATATTAACAGATTTGATATGATATCAGATCGATTTAAAATACTTGCGACTATTGTTAGTAATATTTCTATACGGCTAATATTTGGTTATTAAAAATCGTTTAAAATAATAAAAACGTAAATAAAAATGATAAATCAACGTTATGCGTTATAATTCGATTATATTTTCTAAATCTTCACATTGTCCAGTTAATATAAATTTTTGATAACGTTTAAAATGATATTGATTAGAAATAAAATGCGAAAAAGAAAATAAGATAAACAGACGATACAAAATTATAATGTGAAATATATTAATACATCTATTTTATTAATCAAAAATAAATTATCGACGGCGAACATATAAATACGTAAAAGTATTTTAAAACTATAACGCGTTCTAGCAAGTTGAATAATGATTACACGATTAACGGATTTCGAATCATGAAATCTTAAGAAAAAGAAGTTGATCGGATCTAATCCTTCGTTATGATTTAATATCCTGCATCTTACGATTATTTAGAAATCGAATCGAGTCTTCGGTTAATACAGCCGTGCAAAATTATGCGAGTTAACGAAGCGTATTTTTCGAACAGGTGAAAAAGAAACCAGACTCGATCTCAGAGCGAATTTGCCTCGAGCTCGCGGTCTCAGACGTATAGATTATTATATAGATTATATAGGAGATCATCGTGATACAAATGCATATAGGTATATATATATATATATATATATATATATATATATATACATAATATATATATATAAAATATATATATAATATATAGATAGATAGATCGTTATACGTGATAAAAATTTAATGCGTATATGGACAGAGTTCGCAAGCTATAATTTTCCACTTAGGTCAAGTTAGGTACGAGTTACGGACACCCATAGACACACATATATATATACACACACACACATACACATAGATACATACACGTACGCGTACACGCATAAACACAGAGATAGTAAGATAGTAGACCACCTTTGCAGAAGAAACTGAACGAGATTTTCATCGTGGCGAATGGACCCTTATCGAAAATTCAAATCGACTGGAGTAGTTAGTAATTTTAAAAGTGGCGTGACCGATAGAACCATCGATGTCGGTGTGTAAATAAATTAAAAAGAAAAAAAATTAAAAAAATGAGAAAAAAGAAAAAAAACAGTAATGAAAGAAAAATAAATAAGAAGAGAGACAGAGAGAGAAAATGGAGGGAGAAAAGTCGGCCATTCGAAACGCTTTCGAAGGGCACGTGCGACAGGATTTTGCGTTAAGCGGGTTTTCTCTCTCTTTCTCTCTCTCTTTCTCTCTCTTTCTCTTTCTTTCTCTTGAGCTTCTCTCTTAAGGCTCCTTCTCGTTGGCCTTGAGAAGGTACTCGACCACTTATGATAATCCCTAGCGGGCGGTTTGTCGGTCACGCGAAAGGTGTACCGTGACGCGTGCGGCGCATCGATAAAGACTACTCCTCGAATTCTCGCGCGTTCAAGATCGAACGATAGAGCGTGTGTTTATATTTTTTAATCGCTACAATGCAACAAGTAATGTAGAACGATTCGAAAGAATTATTGTGATAGACGAAGAACTTTGTATAGTCGGAATTTAAAAAATAGTTTTTAAGACGTATGTTCGTAATGGTTTTCATGTAACAATCGATAAAATTTCATTTTTTATTTAATTTTGTTTATAATATTGTTATAATATAATCGTTGATAAATTTATATAATAATTAGATAACTTCATAATGTAACATGTAATATAGAATGATTCGAAAGAATTATTGTGATAGACGAAGAACTTTGTATAGTCGGAATTTAAAAAATAGTTTTTAAGAAGTATGTTCGTAATGGTTTTCATGTAATAATCGATAAAATTTCATTTTTTTTTAAATTTTGTTTATAAGATTGTTATAATATAATCATTGATAAATTTATTATGTAATAATTGGATAACTTTGTACAATGTAACAAGTAATGCAGAATGAATGAGAAGATTTAGTATACAAAGAAAAAGCTTTTTATTGGAAATATTATTAAGAAAAGATATTTGTAATATCTTCGACATAATAAATGATAAAATATACTTTCGTTCGTAACAGATAAACTGACCGTACAATAATAATAAGATTTTACAATCTTATCAAGGATATATTTCTTTACATAAGACTTACATACATACCATTCTCAAAACAAAAATATCTATAATTCTATAACCAAACTATATAATACCTTTCACAATCGTTTTCCATTATTTCACACTTTTACGAATTTCCAAATACATTTAAGACAAATACGATGAATTTACGGATAAAACATTACACTTAATCGTAAATACAAATCTCCTTCTCACTAACAATAAGATTTATATTGTTTAAAGCAATAAATAATCGAATTAAAGATACATTATACGTTAACAACAAGTTACATTTGATAATTAACATCATTAAGTTTATTATTTTCTGTCTTCGTTGAATTTCTTCGGTTTCGAAGAAAGAGGAAAATAAGGAGAGAGAGAGAGAGACTAAGCTAGAAAAAGACAAAAAGAGAGAGAGAGAGAGAGAGAGAGAGAGAGAGAGAGGGGTAAGGGAAAAAGAGATGGTATTGTGGCCAGTGTAGAGTAGTAAGTATGGCGGAGGTAAAAGAGCGTCGAAAAAACGTCGAGTAATTTACAACAATCGTAAACGTAAGAGCAGGCGCAGCCGGCTTGATTCATAGTGATTGCCTAACGGAACCAACGTGAAAATTTACTCGCGTTAGTCGTTCGAAGAGTTGCTTGGGAAGTTAGCGAGAATGAGAATGAGAATGAGAATGAGAGGGAGGAAGAGAAAGGAGGGTGGGATGGTTAGGGAGGTAGGTCGAACGAGTTCGCGAATATCTCGCGAATGTTGCGATACAGAAAACATACACACATACACACACACACACACATATATATATATATATATCCGTTCCGAGAGGAATCATTGGCAAGATATTAGTAATTATTAGAAGTAAAATTATCTAATATACATACAGCTCATTAATTCTTATCACCGGGTGCGGCCATATAAAATTGATATCGTTTTTAACGATCGACATATTCGACGAACGTTAAGTTAAAGGACATGGGGAAAGAAATCGAACGATATTTTCATATGTAAACGTGAATATTTATATCCATATTGATATCGAGAAAAAGAGAGACAGAGACAGAGAGAGAGAGAGAGAGAGAGAGAGAGAGAGAGAGAGAGAGAGAGAGAGAGAGGGAGAGAGAGAGAGAGAGAGAGAGAGAGAGAGAGAGAGAGAGAGAGAGAGAAATGTTATTAAATATAAATATAAATATAGGAAATATTCTATAAGATATTTCATAATATGTTGACATGGCTATGAGGAGAGATTTAATAATATTAATATTAATATTAATATTAATATAACAAACTAATGATTAAAAAAAAAAAAATAAAACAGGAAGAAACAAAGTAATGGAAAAGTTCCATTTTCCACTTTTGTTTATGATCTTTATATTATTTGTTATCGAGTTAACATTATTTGTTTGTTTATTTACTTATTTATTTATTTATTTATTTATTTATGTAATTTCGGTTTTCTTTTTTACTTTGTAATCATCTTAATTTAATAATCGTCTTAAATTAATTTCGAGCATAGATCGCGTTAGTGTATTATGATACAGCCGGTATATATATACATATACATATATATATACATACATATATATATATACACATATATTTGTATATATCGATACATAGATAATATATAGATTATAGATTTTTATGATACGCTATACGTTCGTTTCTAGATTTTTAGATTTCGCGTTAAGAGATCACAGCCACAGAGAAAGAGAGAGAGAGAGAGAGAGAGAGAGAGAGAGAAAGATCGACTATTATACGGCACGTTTAAATTTACCGCGTCGGGCATTAGATCGTTCGAATAATTTATCGTTCGTTTAATCGATTCACGAACGATATGTAGGTATCTACGTATCTATGTATACGTATATATCGCACGCGGATAATCGGCCGCTCCTGTGCTCGCGACTCTGAACGTTCCACCGCATTAAAAGATTTAACTAATCGTGATAACGTATTCCGCGACCGTCGACCAGCTTCCGGAAGCTTTCAGAGCCACTCAATATGAGAGAAAAAAGAAAAAAAACGAAAGGGAAAAAAAAAGAAAAGGAAAACAGAAAAAGAGATAGAGGAAAAGAAAGAGAGACAGAGCTAGAGGCAGAGATAGAAAGATAGAGAGACAGAGAAAGAGAGAGAGACCGAAAGAAAAAGAGAAAGACAGACATGAGAAAAAGAGAAAAAGAGAGAGAAAGAGAGAGAATTTGCTTCGAAAAGAGCTCTTCAAACGAGTATTTCGGATTCATGGAGAGTCACTTTAGCGTGACCGAGACCTGTACAGAATGGCACGCTCGTAAAATCGAAGCTAAAGAAAAAGAAATAAGAGAGAGAGAAAGAGAAAGAAAGAGATAGATAGATAGATAGATAGAGAGAGAGAGAGAGAGAAAGAGAGAGAGAGAGAGAGAGAGAGAGAGAGAGATAAATAGAGAAAAAGAATACACACACATATATACATACATACATACATGCACACACACATAAATATATATATCTTTGAGAGGCTCGATCGCACGAGGTCGAACGTTGCGCTTGGAAACGTGCCGACTACGATTCACCGGAAGTCGTTAAAAAGCGATACGCGAAGATAATGCCGTTCGAAAGAAGCACGCGTGTCGCGAAAACGAGAGAGAGAGAGAGAAAGAGAGAGAGAGAGAGAGAGAGAGAGATATGACTAGATAGATAGTTTATGAATTTGAATTTTATCTCTGAATGTGACAAACATAGTCATTTCCTAGAACAAACCTAATAAATCTTTATATTCTTTTTTCCGTAAGTTAAGTATGATGATGTATTATAACGAATCGATCGTGACGTATTATTGATAATGTATATGTGTGTTATTTAATTTCGATTTAACTATAATTCGATTGTAAAGTTTTATGTATTTGCACGGTTGGATTACGGAGTAAAAAGAATACATTATATAATTTAATCGAAATTATGTTTGTTTGTAATCTTTATGAGATTGTTAAGTAATAATTTTCCAAGTTTACTTAACAGTTATAGATTATATCGAACCACTTAAGTGATAAACAGAGAAAGAGAGAGAGAGAGAGAGAGAAATCGTATCAACTTAATTTAATATAAAGTTACAAGTAGTACTTTGTTACTGATATAATGATTGCAATTGCATGTTGAAAATAATGAGAGATAAGGAGTTTCAAATGTCAATTGGTAAATGATATAAGATGTAACATGTAACGATTGCAATAGTTCTCAAAGGCTCCATTCTCTTTATGTAAAGGGTAAGAACATTTAAACGAAAACACTTGCTTATCCAGAGAAATGAAGTTTATTATAGATTTATTATAACTTACTATTCATTTATTATCATCTTTGATCGTACTTTTTAAAAACAAAGAAAAAGAAAAAAAAATGAAGACTTTCGGTTTCCATTTAATATCGATCGAAATGTATTAAACGAACGCATTGAAAATAAAGGATTCTCATAATCCTACAATCTATATTAAATCTTCGATTATTTCATGTTGATATTAATATATCAATGAAAAAATATTCAAACAGATATATTTAAATATATGTAATGATTAAAACCGAACTCTTGATAATTATACGATTTATATATTCCGCAATAGATATTAGAATAATTAATATTAAAGCACTCGAGCATGTTACCATTTAAAATATTCTATACATAGATACATACATACATACATACATACATACATACTCAATTACTTATCCTCTGTACGAAGAGATGAATGCAAATTTAATAAATTTTTTCGAATAATTAACCGTTAAGAAAATAATCTGATTCGTCGTAGAACGAATATATGTATATCAGGATATACTCGTCTCAGAGATCGTGAGATACAAACTTTGTTCATGTCCATGAATTTGATTCGTGCCCCTGCTCATGAAAATATTTCTCTTCCGTTCGTTCGTTCTTTCGTTCTTTCGTAAGTTCCTTCTTTCGTAAATTCGTACGTACGTATACGTTCAGTCGGTCGACCTAACCGATCACAGTGAGAATTTCGTCCGGCTTAATTGCGAATGATTAATTGCACACATCCCGAATTACACGCGTATAACGTGCTACCCGCCATTAACGCAAAATTAACGTCGAAACTTTCGTCGAGGTTCGATGACTTTTTATCGTTTGAGTTGTTAAACACGACGAGATCTTTACTTTTCTTTTCTTTTCTTTTTATTTTTTTTTTCTGCCTGACCTTAGGCTCCTCCCACCCTCTTTCTCTCCCTCCCTCGTTCATTCACTCCACGCCACGAGTTCAAGTAAAGACACTTTAAACGTAACTGGACGAATAAAACGAAAATGGTTAAAGATCGATCGGAAGGAGTTTAATTCTTACGGTGCATTGTACTTTATCCAAGATCAATACGAACGTTTATATCTTTCAAGGTCATCCAGAATAATATCAAAAGTTTATTAACTGTTTGGATAAGTCCGTCGAATTTTTTATATTTTGATTATTATGGAATATATTTTGGAAATATAAAGAATGACTCAGTTCTTATAAAAAGATCGATCTGTTAAATGGTTGTATTACGAAACGTAATATTCTTTATACGATATGATCATTGATAATTGATATTTGTTAATTGATAGGTGGTTTTCATTTTTTAAACGAACTCATCTGAAAATATGAAATTTGTAAGAGTTATTTATTGATTGTGAAATAGAGATCTGATATATTGAAGTCAATCGAGTTATAATATTTCATTTTAATTATGGATATTCGTTAATAAAGATATTTCATGGTAGAGAGATAAGATGATAACAACGATCGAAACACTCTGTAGAAACAACGTAAATTTGGCTACGACAGCTGACTTCTAATACTATTTTTTCTTTTATTTTTGTCGTAGTACACCTTGTTATAATTTGTTATAATTTATATTCTCATTAGGATTTTAATGAGTATAAAAATATTCTAAGAACGTAAAGATCTCTTTAAAGAATTGATCGTAGATAACAATTATTGAGACACCGCATAGAAATGACATAAATTTGGCTTATAACAGCTGAGTTTTATATTCGTAATACACCTTTTTTTACAATATACTTTTTTATTAAAATAATATTAATATAATCTATAATATTTTTTAATTAATTTCTAATATAATTTTAATATACATATATATATATATTTTAATTAAAGTTGATTAGAATAAAAACGTTTTAAAAAGAATAAAGATTTTTGAAATAAAATCGATGGTAGATAACATAGATCGAGACACCGTATAGACGTCGAAGAAACGACATAAGCTCGGCTAGAACAGCTGACTTCTATACCACCACGTGGCTCTTTTTATATTCATGGATAGTCGTGGATACACGACATTATCGTTCTGAAGATACGCGTGGCCTATAATTTCTAAAATAACGAATAGAGCTCTCTTCGTTCACCTATAACGTCTCGAATCCTCGATTGTCGTAGTTGTCTTTCACTGATACTGATGCCATGCAATATGACACGAACTTCTAGCTAAATTACCGAGTTGAGTTGGGTTCGAATCGAACGGTGCACGAGCCATTTTCTATTCTTTATTGTGTTCGTTCACCTGTCGAACGATATATATATATATATATATATATATGTATATGTGTGTGTGTGTGTGTGTGTGTATGTAGTTGCTTAAGTATAAGAAGAATTTTTTCCAATTAATTTATTTCTACTCGCTCGATTACGTTAGATCGAATCATCTAGCAAGAAAGAAGAACTAGAAATAGAAAGAAGAAGAAGAAACAGGTGAATCAGGATTCTTAAATATCATCGCGTTGGATATAAAAAAAAAAGAAAAAAGGGAAAAGAAAGAAAGAAAATAGAAAAGAAGAAGAAGAAGAAGAAGAAAAAGAAGAAGAAAGAACGACGCATCGTTAACGATTTTATATCATGGAATTTCTATTTCTATGTTTATAGAAACCGCCACCTCCTGTCCTTATTCTTCTCGTTTAATAGATCGTATCTAAACTCGTACGAGAAAGCGCGATCTACTCTAACGTTTTCTGTCTATGGTCGAACTCGTTGTTGGTTAATGTTTCGAAAGTATTGAATGAGAGAGAAAGATATATATATATATAGTACACAATCGTATGAAATTACGACGCGTTTCATTAATTATTATATCGAAATAAACAACTTTAAATAGCATAAGAAAACATTTCAAATTTCTCTCTGTCTCTCTTTCTCTCTCTCTTTCTCTTTGTATATTTTTCATGAATATTTCTAAAACAAATAAAAGAAATTATAATCTTTCGTAAGAATATTTTTCCTACGTGATCTCTTAAGAATACAATACATATCTTATACATAGATAGATCGAGGAAGTTCCTTTTAGAATCGAGGAAATTCTCACCCTACTGCGATTTTTATCTTATTAAGAATAAAAGTTACTTGAATAATAATGATTAGACGTTATATGCTAATTTAAAAAGTACTTTTATGCCGTTCGTCTTAGCTAAGATCGCTAACCGAAATACGTGCATCGTAAAAAACATGCGTGTCGGTTAAAGAGCGTAACCGATAAATCCATGACGACGGTGGTACCGTCTTTAGATCGCGCCTCTAACAGTATATTTTATCATATTTTAAGATACTAAAAGTCATATTTCAACGGTTAGCCTCCCCGATTCTCTACCACCCGATCAACCACCCTTCCCCACTGTTTATTTTAATTCAAAATAGTCCTAGGGAACTCTTACATGAAAATAAAGGAATAAAGAAAGAAAGGAACTCGTTTGAGAACTCGTTGCGTAGGTGTGGGTCAACACGAACGAGCTTTACCTATTTTCTTTTTCTTCTTATTATTATTTTTCTCTCTTTATCTCTCTCTCTCTCTCTCTCTCTCTCTCTCTCTCTTTCTCTTTCTTTCTCTTTCGTGTCGAACGAGATATAGCGCTCGAGTAAGAGAGAGAGAGAAACACTTTGCCGTAGGTAATTATCTCGAAGAGAATTCGCAATTAACCGGATGATTTAATTTATCGACGTCAGGGTCACTCCTCTCCTCGTGAAAAGGAGAAGGTTGTTGCTGTTGTTGGTGTTGTCGGTGTGTTGTCGGGCCTTACTTCCTATCGCTTTTAATTTATTAATCAAAACCTGTTCTCGACACCTTCCATTCATCTCCGATACTCGATAATTGATAATAAATCCGAGAGACGCGCTTTGCCCTCTCATTCAACACCATCAGTTTTATATATATATATGTATATATATATATATATTTATTTATATATGTATATATATAGACACATACACACATATATTTTTGCTTTTTTCTTTTACTTTTTTCTTTCTTCTTCTTCTTTCCTTTCTTTTTTTATTTTCTTACTCTCTTTTCTTTTTTTCTTCACGCATTACTATTATTATTACTACTACTGTTACTACTGCTATCTATGATCACTTTTTATATTTTATTTATATATTATTCGTCGAATAGAAGAAAGAAAAAACGAAAAAAGGAAAAGAAACAAAACATACGTTTCCATTTATTGTTATATTTCCAATCCTCTTTATCTTTTTCTTTTTTTGTTTTCCTCTTGTTTTCTTCTCTCTTTTTTCCCTTGCTTTTTTTCTTTTGTTTATCCGTCAAACCTTTTTTTTTTTTTCTGTGGGAAGAGCCGAGGTTGGGTAGGGTTGTTTTCAATTAACTTTGTATCGCGAGAATTCGCATCGCGGTGTACCCTCCCTCCCTTCCCACCCTCTCTCATAGCGTTGGACTAAATGACGGAAATTAAAGGGGTGGCTTGTCAAAAAAAAAAAAAAAAAGAAAAAAAAAGAAGAAACAACAACAAAAATCCAAAAAAAAAAGGAAAAAGAGAAAAAGGAAAAAAAACAACAAAAAAAAGAAAAAAACGGAAAAAAGGTAGAAGGAAAAGAAAAAAAAAGAATAAAAAAAATCACTTTGTTTACTTTACTGTCAGGACCGGCGTTTCACGCTTCGTCAAAGGGTTTATATAAACCGACCGGAGGGAATTCGACGCGTACGAGAGAGCGACGTTAAATTTATTTCGTTTCTCCCTTTCTCTCTCTCTCTCTCTCTCTCTCTCTCTCTCTCTCTCTCTCTCTTCGTTACGTTCGTTCGTACGAGAGAAAGAGAGAAAGAAAGAAAGAGAGAGACGAAGAGAGAAAAATGGTAGAGAAGGCATCGTTCGATCGGTACTCGGTGTTTTTTCGTGCGCGTGACCGGACCCGCAGCATCCGTAATTCGATTTTCCCTCTGCGCAGATTTTCGAACGACGAGCGCTAATTGAATCCTGCGCGCCTATCGAACGTCACGTGATTTTCGCGCTACGATACGTGCTAAACATCGGTCCCAATATGTTTCCCGAGTCAACGATAGTTTGCGATTTTTTTTTTATTCATTCCCTATTTATATATGTATATATACATATATACATACATATATATATAATATATATATATATATATTCCATACAAACAGTTTACTTACGTAAGTTCGAATAATTATTAATGCGTCTTTGTATACGTATATACATGACGTATGTGTTCGTGTGTATGTGTGTGTGTGAAAATTTATATATATGTTTTCATTTCATATAAACATTTTACTTACGTACGTTTGGATAATTATTAATGCATGTTTGTATACGCATATACACGACGTGTATACGCCTATAAACATTTATATGTTTTCATATGTATTTTTATTTTGTATAAACATTTTACTTACATATGTTTGGATAATTATTAATGTATCTTTGTATACGTATACACGAAATACGCGCGTACGTATGTGTGTGTGTATTGTATATGATCGATTTAAATTATAGTATACACGATCGATTTAAATTTAGCGTCGTTCGTTAAGATTGAAATATTTAACCGTATTCACATCATTATCTGTATATTGTTTAAAATATTTTATCGTTTAACAAATTTAATTATTTCACAATCCTTAATATGGAATAAACGTCAATTTTTAATATGAGCTCGTTTAAAAGGATTGAAAATTAAATTATTTATTATTCGATTATATAGGTATTCCAGAACAAATTACAAATTTATTCGTCTTTTAAACTAGTTTAATAGTTGAAAAATTGAATGTTAACTATTTTACATTTTTAAATATCAATATCGAATCTAGGACTATTACTATCTAAAAATATGGAAAATGTAAAACAATTTTACATTCCTAAACTATAAATTACAAGATATTGACCAAGAAATCGAAGTAGGAAACTTCAACTTCGCTATATACGAATATTGGTTTACGTAATAAATCCTCTCTCTCTCTCTCTCTCTCTCTCCCTCTTTATCTCATACTCGCTCGAAAAGGCGCGCAACTTTCTAAGCCGGTAACACCCACTGTACGCGCGACTTTAAAGTCTACGGCGCGAAATTAATATACGAGCTTTCCGTATGAGCACGATACGGACGTCGTACATTTCGTAACAACACGCAAGTATAATAACGTCGACTTCCGCGATATTGAATCCTATGAGAAGACTCTAACGTTCGATTTCGCGCTGAGTCAGAATGAAAAGAAAAGAAAAGGAAAAAAAAAAGAAAGATACAAAAAGAAAAAAGAAAAAGAAAACAAATCGAGGAAGAAAAATAAAAAACAGAAACAGAAAAGAAAATCTTCCTTAGAGATTAGATTAGGATAATGATCCTATAGGCCGATATAAAAACCGTATTAGTTAGGTTTTATCAAATTTCTCTCGCGTACGTAGTGAGGAAAGAGGAAGGAAAGAAAAAAAAGAAGATGATAATAAAGACGAAAAGGTGAAGAGAAGGAAGAAAGAGATAGATAGAGACAGATAGAGAGACAGATAGAGAAAGAGAGAGAGAGAGAGAGGGATGAGGAGATAGGAGTGGTTGGCCAGAGAGAAGGTGTGCCTATCGATGCGGAAATATCGAAGTCGAGGGGAATATCAACGAGGAGATTTTGACGAAGATCCGCATCTTGGAAAGCTCGGTCCGCGGCACTTTTATCCGGGCGATAACTTTCGAACGTGCCTGGATGCTCTTCGTTCGGAGAGCATTTTTTTTCCCTTTTCTTTTTTTGTCTTTCTTTCTTTCTTTCCTTTTTTTTCCTTACTTTTTTTCTTTATATATATATATATATATATATAGATTTACATATCATCCCAAGAGTGCCGTAGTAAATCTTGGTGACATAAAAAAAAAGAAAAGAAAAAAGAACGATCGAATTCGCGAATTTTTTTTTTCTTTCCTTTCTCCTTCCTTGTTCTTTTTTTTTTGCACTTTTTCAAGAATTTTTCTCCGTTGGCCCGTACTCGTGGTTTTGAAAGAACGTTTGTAGATTATATATATATATATATATTATTTGATTTTAGAGACATTTTAGAGACAAATGTGTATAGATACGAGCGTGTGTGAGTACAACCGCGTGTTAACATCTTGCGTACGCGTGAAAGATGTATCCGGACGGGCGGTCCGGTCCATCGGTCGATCGGTTGGCCGGGTCGAGTTGGTTGTGCGCGCGCACTCTCGGGCATCCGATCTCGGGACCAATTTTTTTCTGGCGCCAAGATGTCCGAGGATTCGCTAAGAAAAGAAAAGGAGAGAGAAAAAAAAAGAGAGAAAAAAAAAGAACCGGATAGAGGCGAACGGTGAATTATGGTGGATGTGGGTCGGGTAGGGGAGAGACCCGCGGTGAAGTGCCATTAAATGTGACGTCGCATAATAACCGCATTAATATTGTAACGAGCGTCGATGTGCGACCCATGTATGTATATCTTTCCTCTCTTTCTTACACACTTGGCCCTGGTCCATCAATATGTGTGTATATATACATATATATATATGTGTGTGTGTATATGTATACATATACATTATCTTCCATATATTTCTTTCTTTCTTTCTTTCTTAGTTTTCTACGTTCCCTTTACTCTTCTTCTCTCCCTACTATTCTTCCTGATTTAGATGCGGGATGCAAGAACGGCGATGACCTCGGATCATTCACCCTTGTGAAGGTTGGAATAAGGTGGGGTGAGGTGAGGTGGGATGGAGTATAGGAGATCGGGTGAGGTCCTCAGATTTCGTAGCCTCGACGATGGACGATGCTCGGGGAATAAGGAAATGAGAAAGAGAGAGACAGAGAAAGAGAGAGAGAGAGAGAGAAAGAGAGAGAAGAGGATTTTGAAAAATATCGCATCGAATATGCAAACGACCAGAGAAGAAAGGCTATTCACGCTTTTCGTAAGGGACATCGGAGAATGTCCATTCCCGTCATTTTCAGGAACTCGTGATGCCCGTAAGGTAGTCCCCAGTAGTAAATATATAGGGATGATCGAAGTACCTTAAGGTTTGACGATGATGCCACTGACGAGTACCGATTCGTATATATCAAGGACCCTTCTTAGTACTAAAGCGAAATCTCACGAATCTACGAAGAATGAATTTTTCACCCTTTATACCGATTCCTTTAACGTACATATATTTTTTTCTTTTTTCTTTTTTTTGTCTTCTTCTCCTTTTCCTCGCTCTTTTTTTCTCCTACGTTTCACTTTCTCCCGATCGTACACCGATAAAGATTCCGTGAGTGGAAATGTACGAAGGATTTGCCCGTTGCTAGATTTATCTTCCAAATATGCGAGAAGATTTGGTAGAGAGACAGAGAGAGAGAGAGAGAGAGAGAGAGAGAAATTGTGCGCGTGAGTGTATGACTAAGATAGAAGATACAAAAAAGTAGAGGTGTAATGGCCAATGCAAGAGAAAGAGAGACGGAGAGAGAGAGAGAGAGAGAGAGAGAAAGTCGAAGATGAGAGCAGATACATCACGGTATGGCGGAGGGTTGCTCGAAACCTTGAGGTCGAACCCGTCGAATATTTATGGCGACCGTGTGGCTCCTATTTTTATTTAGTACGAGAAACCATGCGCTTTCAGGAGAAGATTTAAAAAATGTACTCACGTTATTTCGTTTTATCTCTCGTCATCCTACCCTTGTCTCTCTCTCTCTCTCTCTTTCTCTATCTCACTCTCTATCTCACTCTTCCATTCACCTTCCCTTCATTTTATAAAAGAAAAGAACAAAAAAAACTCGAAAAAAGACAACGCGTTTTAAGATTTCCTTTTATCGAGTCTATCGTCATATATTTCACTTTTAATTCGTTATCAATAACAATCATTCATTATCTACAGTCTATTAACGTACTATCTACGATAAAATAAAAAAGCGATACGATTAACGCCGATAAAACTTTCTTCGAACTTTCCAAAGTTTTCGTTTCGTTCGCGATCGTTTAATACTTTAAAGCGCCATCAATGCTTCCTGCTGATGCATTCGCCGCCATTGCTGCCATTCCCGCGGCCGGCGCGTTCCGCCATGGACGGAAATTAATTTTAAGGCCGATTTCACAATAATCCGTCGGCCGATTCACTCCCTTTCTCTGCATCCCTCTAAAATCTCCTTCCTTCAGGACCGTCTAACTCCAATGACTCTTTCGCGTACCATTTCTCCACCCACCCTATCAACCCTGCCACCCCCTCAACAATCGTGTCGCGTGGAAGGAGAAGAAGAGGAACGCTTATGCTTCGTTTCTCTCCTCGTTTCTCCTTATTTTCGTAGCTACGTAGACTTTCTACGTGGACCACCACCCCCTTCTACCTTGCTACCCTCTTATCCTCCTACCCTCTTATCCTCTCCCCTTCTCGACATTGTTCCGACATAATGCATCATTATTGCGGCTTACCGATCGCTGCTACTCGTCCTTTACTAGGTAGAAAAAGAGAGAGAAAAAGAGAGATAGAGAGATCGAGAGAGAGAGAGAGAGAGAGAGAGAGAGAGAGAGAGAGAGAGAGAGAGAGAGAGAGAGAGAGAGAGAGAGCATTAAGGAACAGATTACCGAACTTCTATGGACTCTGGGTTAGTTAAGGGGAACATTTTTCAGGAACTCTCGGGGGTTGAATCTCTCTCTCTCTCTCTCTTTTTCTCTTTTTCTTTTTCTATCTTTCTCTCTTTCTCTCTTTCTCTCTCTTTCTCTTCTCTCTCCCTCTCTCTCTCTCATTTATTCGTTCCCATGCGACCAAAGAAAAGTATCGTTAAGCTCGCGGATAGTTTAACGATATATACGTGCCGTACTTAGAACCCTCTCCATCCTAAGCTTAGCTCTCTCCACCATATCCTCTTCTCTTCTCTCTCTCTCTCTCTCTCTCTCTCTCTCTCTGTTTCTCTCTCTCCGACTTCCTTCTATCTCTCTCCTCTCCTTCCACGGTTTGCACCACTTTCCACGAATACGTTCGAAAGCGATGAATTTAATTAAACGAATCGATTCGCGGACGATTAACCTTTGGAATCTCGCTTATGCTCACCGTTCTGATTACGATTCTTCTTCTTATTCTTATTATTTCTGTTATTCTTCTTTTTTTAGATATCCGTTGAATTTGAATGGAAAAAACGACGAAGGAGATAGACGTATACGTATTCGAAATCACGTGAGATTTCCTCGCGAATTATATTAACTCTTTGGGATTAAGTGAATTCAATACTGTCTCAAATTTTGTTTAGCTTTTTATGCATACGATGAGTATCGAAAAATTGGAGTTTCTTATTATCGTACAGTCTCCTTTTTTCTTTCTCATTTTGAATAATATCTTATATTAAATAATCGAAATCGACGTTTCTTTTTTTTCTTTTATATATATATATATATTAAAATATTATAATTTAATATATATACTTATATATATATATATATATATATATATATATATTAAAAAAAGATTCTTTTATCTGCGGATTTTTAGTTTCTTTAAAATTGCGTGTCTGAAGGTATAAAGAAACTTGCAACTGTTTCGCGACTAGTCTCTCTTTTTTCCTTCTTTTCTCTTTCTTCTTTAAAATTCAATCGTTAAATTGATTAGTTCGAGATTGAAACGTTATCAATCGAAGTTTCTTTATACGAGAAATAATTATCCATCAACTTCGTGTTATTTTTATTTTTTACTGTTTCGTAACAAGATGGCGCAGGGTAAGGGACGAAGAGAGAATATCTCGTTGTTACGATTGCAAGGATGTTTGGAACAAGGCGTTTCCCTTATATCTTATATCTTATTTCTTTTTTTTTCCTTTCTTAACGAAAGGAAGAAAGAAGAAGTAGCTTTGATTGTAAAGTCTTCTTTTTTGGTTGTTATTGTTTCGTTTTTTTTCTTTTTTCGGGAATTCGCTTACTTTTACTAGCATACGATGCTAAAGATTCTTCCTTCCTTCCTTCCTTTCTTCCTTTTTTTTACTTCTTCCTTTTTCCTTTTTTCTTTTTTTTTATTCTCGAAGGGTCAGAAGGAAAGAGAGACGAGGGGGTGATGTGGAGAATCGGGAGGGTGCCCATTAAAAGTTCCTAAGGGTCAATTTCCAGTCAAATACACTCGAACGCAATGTTGCCTCGGTGGAGCTCAGTGGTCGGTTTCGGACCGCGAAATCGATATTAAAGCCGAACGTATCCGCAAAAGGAAAGGGACGATTATAACGATATCGTAAAGGCTATGTATTCTAACTAAAAGAGGATTGGCTACTTTGACTATCGATTCTTAGAACGTCGCGACAGCGCGTTATATATCAAGGAAGAGACTCGATAAGTTGTAAGATCGATCTCGGATAGGCCAAGTGGAATATATAGCTAGGCAATTTATAGCATTGATTTATGTATATATATATATATATATATGTTTGTATATATATTGTTTTTAAATAAATAAATGTATGTATATATGTATTGTAAACTTTTTCAATTTTATTTTTTTTATCAACTGTATTGAACATTTTTAATTTATTTAACATTTATATTTTTTTAATTTATGTTATATACGTATATGTGTGTGTGTGTATGTATATATGTATTATAAACATTTTTAATCTTATTTATTCATCAACTGTATTGATAATCAGTTATTAACTAACGTTCAGATAATATTGGAATGTATATATTAAGATTTCTGTATTTGATTAGATTTTTATCGTATCGTTCGATCAAATTTGGAACTCAAAAATAGAAAAGAAATGACTTGATAAATAAATTAACATTTTACACGTATCGAGGACAATTTGAAGACTTTGCTCGTTTCACTGTCAAATTGTTAAGATTCAATTGTACACTGATATCAGTTTTATTTATATGTATACTTGTCAAAATTATTCGAGTACGTTCTTCATTATTACTCTCGTAATACGTAACATTAAGTTGTCTATATTATTTCATATATAAATTTTAATGAATTGATAACAGGCAATACTTACACAACATAAACTATTTGAACTATTTATTACATTAATCCCTCAAAGAACTATCGTCATACTATTACCAGTATTACCCCATTTAAATTCCACTTATTATTATTATAAAACGTATCAATCCAAAAAAAGAAAGGAAGAGCAATTAAATTTATTCAAACTAATAATAAAAATAATAATAATAATAACAAAAATAATAATCATAATAACATCAACACATATTACATAACTACTTCAATATCATTAAAAAGCAAAATGGTATCCATCGGAAGAAAGAAAAAAGAAAAAAAGAAACTAAAATTAATACGACACGACGTTAGCAAAAGAAAAAAAAGAAGAAGAAAAAGAAGAGACGATTCTAATTATAAAGATAAAGTAACTATAAAGATACTAAAAGAAGAATAAGAATAAGAATGAAAATAAGAAGAAGAATAAGAAGAAGGAAAGAAAAAGGGGGAGAAAAAAAATTCTCCCTTAAAAAGGAAGCGGAATAAAACTTCCGAACTGTATATTTATTTGTTCCGTTATCTATCGAGCATACAAAAATATAATAGATTAGACGTGGTCGGACCTTGACATTTCACATTTCACGTTTCACTTTAACGTTCTCTCGTCGAGTCGAATTCCGATCGACTCGAAGCGCGTACACGCGCGTATTGATTTCTGCGCGAGCAGAGAGAGAGAGACAGAGATAAAGAGAGAAAGAGAGAAAGAGAGAAAGAGAGAGAGAGAGAGAGAGAGAGAGAGAGAGAGAGAGAGAGAGAGAGAGTGAGTCCTCCTCGTGCGTCCGGAAACACGTGTAACGAGATGTTAGCCAGTGTGTACCCTCCTCGTTTCGGCGATAGGCTAGAGGAAGGAAGGCGACCGGGGCCGTTCCGCGCGTAGGGAAATTAACGCTCGTGGATGCTGCGGCTATGAAGAGTATATGTGTATGAGTGTATATGTATATATGTGATTGTATATGTTTGTGTGCGAGAGAGAGAGAGAAAGAGAGAGAGAGAGAGAGAGAGAGAGGGAGAGGTTGTCGAGAGGTTGCGGAGCAGAAGGGGTGCAAAGCCTGCTCGATCGAGAGAGGGAGAGAGAGAAAGAGAGAGAGGGAGAGAATCAACCCCTCAGGTTCAACGTACACTAAAGGGAGAAGGAAAGAGAGAGAGAGAGAGAGAGAGAGAGAGAGAGAGAGAGAGAGAGAGAGAGAGAGACTGATCCTAACACGTTCGACGCCATCACCAGACGCCAAACTCACCTTCTTCGTACGTCGAGACCAACGTTATTATCTTTTCTCGTTTTTTTTTTGTTTTTTTTTTGTTTTTGTCCTCCTCTCGAAAACGTGGTAGGTATATCTATCTATTCGTCTATCCATCTATTTATTTATCTATCTATCTATATATCTATCTATGTATTTATCTATGTATCTATCTGTATGTGTATTTTTCTATCTATCTCTATCTTTCACACAAGGTTTCAACGACACAAGAAACGGCGCGAATGTCTCAAGTGAAGAATAAGTTTTTACTTTTTCGATCCACCTTAACCTTTAGCACTTTGCGGTCGAATACTGCGACTGACAGAGATAAAAATTCTTTTCGTTAAAGTGAAATACGTTACTAACGAAACTTGAGAGAGAGAGAGAGAGAGAGAGAGAGAGAGGGGGGGGGGGATAGATGACAGCGAGGGAAGATTATATCGAGTTAGTAGATCTACCTATGTATTTCGAAACTTTTCGCTATTTCTTATCTTTCATCTAAAGTCTGTGATATATTTCACGAGAGAGAAAAAGAGAAAAAAGATAGATAGAGAGAGAGAGAGAGAGAGAGAGAGAGAGAGAGAGAGAGAGAGAGAGAGAGAGAGGAGATAGAAAACATTAAAGAATCTTTCAACCCTTTTTACTTTTCTACTTCGAAAAAGGGAATAAAAAAAGAAAAATGAATAAGAATAAGAGAAGCTTAGCTCGAAAATTCGTAGACAGTATTTCGCTTATTATCTTTTATCTATCACATATCTCTTTCTTTTTCACGAGCGAGTGAGCTTTCTCTTTATTCGACGAACGCGTCACCGTTTATGTTTGATCCCATCGAACGGATATTATGGATCTCTTAAATTTTCCACGTATTTCGCGTTTTGTGTGTCCCCACCACCACCCACCCACCCACCCACCCATCTTCTCTCCTCCCCCTCTTCTATGATCTACGATACGCGTGGGACAAAGCGTTAGATTTACAAACTTTAGATCGTTTATATTCGTTTCTTCTTTACCAGTACCAACGACATCTTCTTCTCTTTTCTTAAAGTAGATATATACATACATATATATATATATATATATATATATATATATATATGTTTGCATTTGTGTATGTATGTATATATAAGCTGACTCTTTGACACCTACGAGTATCGATATATAAGGTGGAATCGTTGTATCCGATTTATCGGACTTCGAAAAAAGAAAAAAAAAATGAAATAAAATAAATAAAGAAGAAATAAAGAAAAAGCAAAAAAAAAAAGAAAATGCGAGAGTGGGTGGCTGGAAGAATAATAAATACGTCAAATGCTTTAAGCGACATTTCAGTATTCAACGTTTTCAATAACTATCGTTGATATAGTTAAGAGATTTTCATCATTCAATTTCTAATAAATCGTTCTATTTTCTTACGTAAACATTATGATACAAGTATTTGCGTAATGGATCATCTAATACTACGCGAAATTAGGATTAATTCGATCGATAGAAAATAATAGATTTAAATGATAGGTATGTTTCGGTTGTATCATTTAAACAGTTAAATTTCGATGTTATCTTATCTTTAAAACTGCATTGTAACTCGAGTTAACGTAATTCGTGATTCATCTTAAAGGAAAGAGAGAAAAAGAAAATATATACGAATGATAATTTCTCTTAATAACGTGCAATGTAAATTTAAAGATTAGAAAACATCATACTCGTTATAATAATGAGTGATAAAAAACGATTCTAAAGATCGCAAAGGTAGATATGTATATATTTTAATTAATTCACGTTTCTTTATGTTAAATACATACACACACGATATAATTATGTAACTATTGACACTCTTATCGATATATAAACTTGTAAATAGATTTTATTTTCCTTTTTATATTACATAATTATCTCTATTAAAATATTTAAACGAAGGAAGGAAAAAAACCCACACACACACACGCACACGCAGAGAGAGAGAGAGAGAGAGAGAGAGAGAGAGAGAGAGAGAGAAAGAGAAAGTAAGAGATCGTTCAGCTTTAATAGAACTTACACTCGCGAACTTACACTCAGTTCCATTTCGTTGCGGATAGCTGCGCTATCTATAATCTTACAAATTTAATGTCACTTCGTGTTTCCCGCCTTTAGCTTACCCTCTTTCATTAAGTTCTCACGTGATTCTTAAACGTTACCGTCTTCTGTAACCTCAGGCGATGGTACAAAAGAAAAAAAGAAAAAGAAGAGGGAAAAAAAGAAAGAGTAAGAGACGCAAAGAGAACATTTCTATCGATCTATTAAAACAAAAATTTTTTTCTTTTTCTTCTTTTCTCTCTCTCTCTCTTTCCCTTTTTTCTTTTTTTTTTTTTAATTTTACATCGAACGATCATTTACTACGTAAATATTCGTCGACGCGAATAACCGTAGAATAATTTCGCACATTCGTGCGATCGTTCACGTAAATTCAATACGTCTCGCCGCAAGGCCAACAACGCAAATGCTAAAAAGGAATAAATTTTATATTTTGTTTGCCGAGAGACATTTCGATCGCGCATACCTACCTTTTTTAATCGTGAAAATAGTTTAGCAAAAAAAAAAAAGAGAGAGAGAAAAGGAAAAGAAAAAAAGAAAAAAAGAAAAACCATATAGCGATCAGCTGATCCGCCGTTCATCGTGCCAGTCAAATATCGATGGTTATGGGCCCATAACTATAATGGAATCGATTATCTCCCCGTTCTCGAATCTCTCCCCCGTTCACCGATCGGTTTCGATTACGTCGACAGCTGCGAGAACTTTACTCCTCGTTCGTTAATACTTATTTTCGAAAGAAAGCCGTAAGTTGATGGGCTTCATTTTCTAGAGTAAGAGGGTGATGATCATCGTCGTCGTCTTCGTCTTCGTTATTGTCGTCATTGTCGTCATTATCGTCATAAAAATGATTCTTATAGTCCAAAGAGAGAAAAGGAAAGAAGAAGAATCGTCCATGACACTTAGAATTCATCGATCTTATACTTGAAAAGAAGAAGAAAAATAAGAGTACAAAAGAAGATAAAATAAAAGAAAAAAAATCGAAAAGGAAAAAGTTTTCGATTCTAAGAAAAAAAATCTAAGAATATTATGATATTTATCACTTAGACCGAAAAGGAATTCGACTTTGGCTATCTATGGCGACGACTAATGTGTCAAGGAATAGACATTTTCTTATTGATATTGACAGTATCTAATGGAAAATATATGTTTCCAAATAACTCTTGATCAATCGTTTAAGGAATAACTATATTCTTTTTGGAAACGTATTAGCGACGAGATACTTCTTTCATTCTTATCTTATTTCTATTAGTTTCTTAAAAA
>NC_066601.1:1012500-1057500 GCF_905475345.1 Vespula vulgaris | reverse complement strand
ATATATATATATATATATATATATATATATATATATATATATTCACGTATGTGTGTTTGGATATAATAAAAACATCTACGACAACCGGCGCCATACTCAAATGTTTATTTCATTTTCTATGTTCAACTATGAAATTGTCTGTTTTATATATAGGACTCCGTTCTATAATATAATCAAATGTCCATGCTTCGAAAATAAAAGCTTTGCGAATAGAATTTCGTTCGGCAGTATTCTATTAATTTTTTCGTTTTAATATATATATATATATATATATATATATATATTTTTTTTCTTTCTTTTTGATAGAAAAAATATTATTCATTAACGTAAAATATTCTCTTGCAAATAGTATTAATGAAAATTATTAATTACAATTACATTGTAAATTTAATAAATTTAATTGATGTCCAAAGCAAAACAATATATTTGCAAGAATATAAAAATATATATAAGGAAAAATCAAAAAATAATATTATCAAGATGTAACTAAGAATTTAATTCACAGATTTCTTATAAAAAGAAAGAAGAAAAAAAGAAGAAAAGAAAAAAGAATTCTTTTCTCTGTACAAGGTCATCGCAAAATTAATTATTTACAAAATTAAATTATCTCTTATCAAGATTAGTTACTATTTAAATAAATTCTTAATAAAAATCACGATATAAGGAGAACAAGAGCAAACAATTTTCAATTATGTAATTTCTTCTATATCAGAAACATCGTATTTAACTACAATAGAAAACGAACAAAGATTACCAATAATAATCAAGATCTATTATTAAAAATAATGGAAAAAAATCGTAGGGTATTTACGATATAACAATTTATTGCGATATAACCGCAATACATTTGTAGGGCTGTTTTGGACTCTGTATCAAAGAAGAGTCCAATTTTTTTTCTTTTCTTTTTTTGTACTTCAAGAACTTTCTTCCATTGATTTCCGAATGTCACAAGCGAAGACTACCATCTTTTCGTATTTTCGGTCTCCGCCCATGAAACGTCCCTACCCCTCGTCCCGACAAAAAAGAAATTTTCTCGTGCGTTCGGCCACCCCTCGCACGCTTCGGAAAGCTCCACCTAACACCGAAGCGGTTCGGCTCTAATTGCGTTTCCCTTTTGGACCTAGAAGGGACCTTCGTCGCTCCCTTCGTCCTTACGGTACAGTCATTCCTCTTTACCTAGGAAACCGAGCTCTTTTATATATAGGGTGATCCTTTTAAAACGGCTATGAGAGTTAATATCGTTCGAAAAAAAAGTGAAAGAAGAAGAACAAGAAGAGGAGGAAGAAGTAAATGTAAAACGGGAAAAAAGAATGAATAAAAAAAAAAAAAGAAAAAGGACGAATAAGATCCAGGAGTATCAAGAAATATTTTTCAGCGGGAATGTATCTTCGGGGAGAAACCCAGGGATTGAGAATTCGTTAAGGACCGAATTAATTATAAGTTTGAAGATATTACTTAAAAAAAAAAAAAAATAAGAATAAGAAGAAGAAGAAGAAGGGGAAAAAAGAAGAAAGAAGAATGGAACGTTCGACTTCACGATTTCGATTATCCCCCGTTCTGCGTGGGGATTGTTGTAGAAAAAAATTTTTTTAACTAAAGTAATGCGATTTCTTCGAAGAATAATTTGATTAAATCCTTCGTGTTTGACGATTCGCGTTCTTGTCAAATTACGACACATTAAAGGGTTTAATAAAGTTAGAATTTTGTAAAAAAATAACAATTTTTATCTTCTTATTTTTATACTTTAAGATTTAATAACTAGGATTTGATATTTTTTGGAAAATTTTCGACAAATAGAACAGAGAAATATTGATAATTAAATAAAATAATCGAGGATTTATCATATTTTGATAAATAAGATTTTATATGATAATGCAATTTTTATATTATTCAATATTCACTTTATATCTAATATAATATATATTTTCTTTTCTTGAAAGACATTTGTAAAAATATATAAATCACGCGTCGAAATATATAATTAACAATGATACATCATTTTATAGAAATTTATTTTTTTGCACAATGCATCATTTCTTTTTTCACGAAGCATAGTAAATACCTACGTCAATTCGAAATTGCATGCTATTAAAAAACAAAAAAAAATTGAATTGAAATTTTTATGATTTCAATAATAAATAATTTTATGATTTCGTTCTATATACTACTAATTGCAGGATTATTAAATTTCACAATGTAAAATTTTATATGATAATATTATTCTATAATTAATATTATCTGATTAATATTATTAATTATAACATAATATTATTAATAATATTATTCTATAATTATTCTATTAAACATATAACTATTTCAATATTTACCCAATACCTAACATAACACACACACACATATACATATATTTCTTTCTTGAAAAAAATTTCCAAAAAAAATATAAATCACGTATCAGTATATTAATCATAACATACAATCGATAATAACACATTACTTCACGAACATCCTTTTTCTCTTTTACACAATTTTTCCTACAACATTCCTTTCCCCACAATTTCCTTTACAAAAACCATCTCGATTTGAAGTCGTGTCACGTCTGAAAGGAACAAAAAAGAAAAAAAAAAAGCAAAAAGAAAAAAAAACTAGAGAAGAAGAAAACAAACATTAGATATACGATCGAATTCGATTTCCATCCGTCTCACACTTAGGTATTATAGATTGTTAAAAAGAGAGGGAAAGAAAGAAAGAGGAAGAGAGAGAGAGAGAGAGAGAGAGAGACAGAGATCGAAAGGAGGAAAAACATTTTCGAAGTGAGTTCTCCAATCGTGGAGGAGTTTTCGAAGGCGTCGCGTCTCGAAGAAATTAATCTACTCTGGCCGATCGAACGAAAGACGAGGCAAGCGCATCGAATCGGGAGCCATCGCACCTTTCGTTTTTCTTCTGAGTCTGCCTTCGCATGCTTATCGATTTCGACTTTCTCTCTCTCTCTCTCTCTCTCTCTCTCTCTCTCTCTCTATCTCTCTCTCTCTTTCTCTCTCTCTCTCTATTTCATGTTACGCCCCCGCAATCTCATCCATGTTTTCGATCTTCTCATCCTCTTTCTTTCTCTCACTCACTCACTCTCTCTCTCTCTCTCTCTCTCTCTCTCTCTCTCTCTCTATCTATCTATCTATCTATCTGTCTTTTTTTCTCTTTCTTTCTCTTTCTTTCTTTCTCTTTCTCAATAGCATGGCAAGAAGCGTGATTTCGAACCGAATTGCTCGACCGTTTCCTCGACTCCTCCCTCTACTCTCTCACCCTTTTCTCCTTTTCTTTACTTCGAACCTTTCGAGTTAAGGATAACCTTAATTGTTTTAAGAAATATATCAACGATTGATTTCGCTCTAATAAACTACATCATTGCAATCGCTCCAATAAAATAGAGAAGCATTTTCTTTTTTATTTTTTCAATTTTTTCTTTCTCGTTCTTCTTTCATTATTTTTTTGTTTCTTACCTTCTCGTTTCTTGTTAATCAAAGAAGAAGTTAATAAATAGAATTATTTGCGAACGCGATATTGTGGATGGATGAGATGTAAGTGTTTATTAGAAGATTGATGTATCGTTTAGATTAGTATTGATTAAGGATATTATATTTAATCGATATGTGAGATGTAAATTATTATAGTAAGAGTAAGTGAGATAATTCGTCAATAATTTTGTAATTGCTTAAATAATGTTTATCGAAAGATTTTTTTCTTTTTTTTCTTTTTTTCTTTTTGTTAATCTAACGAGAAGAATAATTGTATTATTTATGTACGCGATGATGTTCATTAGGAGATTAATAAATCATTAGTATAAGAAATATAAACTAATATATAAGAAATAAATAACTGTACACGGAGTTCGTCAAATAAATTTTGGTTATCGTTCGAAAAGAAAAATCTCTCGAAAAAATTCTTCTTTATATTTAACTAAGACTAATTTGTTATTTTTTATTTATTAAATATTTTACTGTTTTTTAATACGATTAACGAGACTGATAAATACCGATTAGAAGACTAAAGTATCGTTACACGTAATATTAATTAAGAATATCTTTAATCGATATAAGTAAATAAATAAATAAATAAATAAATAAATAAATAACTACACACATAATCCGCCAAAATAATTCGTGAATTTTGCAATTAGCTCAAATAAAGTGTATCGAAGGATTTAAAAAATGGAAAAGAGAATCTTTTGTTCCACTTTCCTTGTTTTTTTTTCCTTTTTTATTTTGTCAATATAAGAAGAATAATTTTCTTGTTTACGTGTACGCGATATATACGACACTTATAAACGCTCATTAGAAAGAACGTTAGTAGTCGTATTAACGTGTGAAAGGATAGACGATATCAAAACGGAAGTGGACGATTAAAGTCGATGCATTTTACCGGACGATTGCGATTGTAAAAGCTACCCGCGTAAAAATAATTGCAGGGGAAAATGGTTATTAGAGACAGAGAAAAAGAAAAACAGAAAGAGCAAGAGAGAGAGAAAAAGAGAGAGAGAGAGAGAGAGAGAGAGAGAGAGAGAGAAGGAACGATACGGGCTGTCGACGATTAACAGCTAGTGATTTAGCAGGGCTTAGTAAGCGATGCATTTATCCGTAGATCAGAGAACTATACCTACCCTATCGAGTGGATCTTGATTAGGTTCCCCTCAAATTACTCTACCACGTCGAACATCGCGACCATCCGGTACTGTAGGAAAGAAGGGAGAAAAGAAAAACTTGGTTAAAAAGAAAGAGAGAAAAAAGATATCTTTCTGTCTCTTTCCATCTGTCTCTTTCTCTTTCTCTCTCTTTCTATTTCTATTTTTCTTTCTTCTTCATATTTATCTCATAATTTATTTTTTATCACATATGTATGTTTATTACTTATCTTTATATTGTAATATCAGTTTTGTGTACTTGTATTTATTTAAATTTATTTATTTTATTAAGTTTATCAGCTTATTATTTAAGTACATATTATTTATTTTCTTCTTCATATCTCTTCATGATTATCTTTGAATTTGCATAAAGCTAATAATTCTGACAAATTATTTCTCTTCCTTTTTTCTCTTTCTTTGTTTCTTTTTCTTATTATTCGTTCTATAATATTCATGTATTATAAATTTGTTTGATCAAGTATATATAAATACATATATCTACATATAATTTTATCTTTATATATTCTCAAGATTACTTATTTCTATAGAAAAAAATTATTATTTTGATATATCATTTATATCACTCATTCCCATTCTCTCTCTCTCTCTCTCTCTCTCTCTCTCTCTCTCCAACTTTCATCCTATCGATCAAGTAGTTTCCCGCGGAAAAACTGGGAAAACGCGTTACGATAAGAAGATTCTCATCCTAACGTTCCCTCTTCTCGCTAATTAATATTTCACGAGGAAGCTTTGAGGATGACTGTTAAGAGTTAGCCCGATTTTCTGCTAGTCCCTGTCGAGATGATCTCAGTAGTAGTTATATCTCTTTCTCTCTCTCTCTCTTTCTCTCTCTCTCTCTCTCTATCTATCTATCTTTCTCCGTCTCGGAGGCCAGTTTACTCGTTATGAAAGTTTAAATTAATTTCGAGGTAATTTCCGTGCAGTAATGGCGCCCTCCTACTGAACGAAGAGGGTAAACCCAAGGTCACGAGAGAAAGAGAGAAAGAAAGAAAGACAGAGAGAGAGAGAGAGAGAAAGAGAGAGAGAAAGATAGAGGGATAGAAAGAGAGAGAACGTCTCTATTCTCGAAAAGAGACCGTGTTTGGCTCCTTTTATAGGTGGAGAAACAATCGAGTTCATCTCCCTATCCCTATATCTTGCTACTGTCAAGTACCGCCAAGGGAAACGAGAAAATATCGTTCTCTCTCTCTCTCTCTCTCTCTCTCTCTTTCTCTTTCTCTTTCTCTCTCTCTTTCTCTCATTGTCCAAATCATACTTCGCGAAAAAGTTTTCTACGTACACCTGGATCACCTTAAAGGGAAACGTAAGACCCTTCATATTCTTTTTAAAATCGTTTACATCTGCGAACCTACGTGCATTTATTTCGATCGACGTTTACTTATGATATTAAATTTATTAAACGTTGTTACGTGTATAATTCTGGAATATATACGGTGTAAATGTTTAACTAATGTACAAGAAATGTATTGGAAAGGAATTAAGAAAAGAAGAAGAAAGGATTAATTTTTAAAAAATATTTTATAGAATGAATGATATCTTATGTATAAGTATACGTAGTAAGTTTTTGATATCAGTTGGAATTTTATTAGTATTAATTTTAACGCGTTTGAAGATGTTAATGTGTTAACGAACGTTTTTTAAAGATGTCTGAGAATATAGATTATATTTTATAAAAGGAAATGTATATACATGTATATATTTTAGAATTCAAATAGAAATTAATTCAAATAGAAATTGAGAGAAGAAAAAAAAACAAGAAAAAAAATTAATTCTTTGAATTTTTATGTAATATTAAAAACATTGTATAGAACGAATGATATCTTATGTATAGCTATGCATAGTAAATTTTAAGGATCAACTAGAATTTTATTAGTATTAATTTTAACGTGTTTGAGGATATTAATTTGTTAGCGAACGATTGTTTTAAAGGTGTCAGGATATAGATTATATTTTATAAAAAAAAAATATATATATACATATTATTTAACTCTCTATTCAACTATATTCAAATCAAACTGTATATACACACCCACACACACATATATATATATAAATCCAGCAATATCTCTGTCATACTCTGTAATAATTTTGACGACTCGATCTACGTTCTTTCCAAGAATTAAAGTTTCTCCTCTTGTTAGTCAAGATCAGTTCATAAAAGTTAGAGACTTTTTTAAAGCAGCAAGATATCTTCAGATGGGAAGGAATATAAAAATAAAAAAAGAAAAGAAAGGAAAAAAGAGAGAAAAAAGAACTTTATACTTGCTACTATTTACCAAGAAGTTTCACTCCCCCATTAAAGGCAAGAAATACGAAAGAAACGTTGACAGTTATTCTCACACTCGTGGTCACAGGTTGGTTGTGCTTCGTTAAAATACACTTCGAGTAAGTAAGTACGTCCGTAATATTCTTGCGAACAAGAAACGAGAATTCTCTGTAAGGTAATGAGTCATGAAAATTTCGAAGCAATCTAGGTAACAGGAAGACTATGAAGATCTAAGTTTCCGACTTTATCTCTTATTATCATCTTCTCTGAAAAATTCCTTTCGAAAGAATTTTTAAGATAATTCTATTCACTGTTATATGAGTTAACTATCTCATTTTATATATATATATATATATATATATATATATATATATATATATCGATTTTATAAATCATTTTTATACGAAAGATCGTAGTATCTTGAATTTATGAATTAACAACGAAACGGTAGAAATCATTTATATTACAAGTCGTACGATCTTTTATCATTTAATGATCGTAGAGGAAAAAAAAATAAAGAAATTCTATCGAAATTTACTTAAATTAATATCATTTTTATTTAATATCATTTATATTTAGTATTTTATATTAATACATTTGGTGTTTCGAAAAGTTAAGTATATAAACTGACTGTTCCAGTGTTTAATAGTTAGTTTAAAGTTAGAAAATTTCAAAAAAAGAAAAATTTGTTTCGAACAAATGATAGAACGTAAGTTCGAAATCGGTGTTTAATCAACGATAAAATCATACAAAGCATAATTAATTTTATCCCGGAGTAATAAGTTTCTTTTTGTTTATTTTTTATTTTCTTCTTGTCGCACAGTGCCATTGGAATTTTCAATAAAGAATTAATTGACCATCGATTGTAATTACTTTTAGAATGTTTTAAGAAAAAGTTTTAGTATTTCGATGCGAATAAAGTTTACTCCTTATATGCTCTAGTTTTCTTTTATTTAATTAATTCCAAAAAAAAATATTTACCAAAAAGATATACGAATATACAACTTCAAGTATTATAAAAATATTTAGAAACTCTTATTTAATTTTTTATTTAAGTCAAACTTTACGTATAAGAAAAGCGATATTTCTCTACTTTTTACTGTACTAATTATTATTTAAGAAAGATTTCGATATTAGTATGTGCCTAGTACGACGTCCGACATCCAAATGTTAACTATCACTAAATTAATTTCATATTATTCAAACTATATTATCTAAATCCTTGTTATGATTCTTTTGAAGGAACGACCGGGCAAATATTTCAATCAAATGTTTATCTTTGGTTATTATATGGCAATGTGAACCTCTATTTTGTTTTCATTTCTTCTGATGCCTTGTTCATTCTTATTTTGTTTTCATTAGTTTATCATTTGACTAAAGGAGATTGACTCATATCAGTAACGTTTAGGTCATACTAGAGTGAACGTCGTAACGAGATGATCGAAAATCTTCTAACATAAGAGGTATAAATTATAAATTATATATTATAAATTTTAACTATAATTATATATATATAATATATAATATATATATTCTAACGTTTATTTAAACATTATTATAATATATTAATTACATTAATTATATATATATATATATATATATATATATATATATATATATATTCAATTATCTTTAAATATCAAACAAACGTTTACTTAAACCTTATTTTAACTAAACCATATTAATTTCATCTAACCCTCACTTCATTACTTTCAAACCTACTTTTATTATCTCAAAATCTCATACCTTATTCTTCACTTTTCTTTCTTTTTCTTCTCTACATTTATTATTTCTTCTCTTCAAATCGAACGACGCATTGATCGTAACATACGATATTAATTAATCTAACAAATTCGATGTAGACAAATTCAACAGGATAAAAAGATTTCCAAAAAGAAAATATTTCGAACGAGTTAGGATTGTGAGAAGATAATGAAAATAAGGGACATTCCATGAGGTCAAGGTCGATGGTTGGATACGCGCGCGCGCGTCTCTACGGAGCCAATTAAGTAGTCGTAAACCTGATTAGCGGAGGAAGCAGTTTGGACCGAAGTAAGTAGTGTTGTGTGCCCTCTGTACACTTTGTGTGTGTTCTGTGTGCGCTCAGTGCACGCGAGCGCTAACTTATAACGGCATGGAAGGATATACAGAGGCGTAAGTACTGTACTTTGGTGAGTAATCTGAGTGCTCGTACCCATTAACGTCTAGCTAGATAGATACTTTGCGATGTTATAATTTTTCTCTCTCTTTCTTTCTCTCTCTCTCTCTCTCTCTCTCTCTCTCTCTCTCTCTGTTTCTCTCCTCTTTCTGTTTTTTTCCTTTTTTCTACCACTTTTTTTCCCATGCTTAGAAGCAAACCTAACTGAAAGATGTTGAAACGACTGACTTATCCTAAATCATAACGGTAGAAACTTTTCGTGTTGATTGTTATTCTTCTTAGTTGCGATGTTCCTTCTTTCTATTTCTTTCTTTTTCTCTATTCTTCTTTTTTTTATGCAATTAAGTATGGCAGAGAGATTTTAATTAATTAATTTGAGTAGTTAGTATGTGTGTACGTGTGTGATAAATTTCATTTGAATTTTATATAAATTTTTTCTTTATGTTTTCTTTTTTGAAATTTTTATCAAGCATGCTTGTGGTATCTTCGATATTTTATATTCTTTTTATAAATTATTTTGTTTTATAAAATACTGTGTGTGTATTGAAATAATACATATATTGATATTGAATCAATAATATAAACTGTATTTGAATAATTTTCTATTCCTTCTGTTTAAATATTTTAATTGATAGCTAGAAATTTGAATGATATATATATATATATATATACATATCTTTTCTTTGTCGTTAAATGAAGCATTAGAAAAAGAAAAGAAAGAGATACTGTCGTTGATTAATTAAAAACCGTTTTATTACGTTGAAATTTACTTTCCTTTTTTTTTTTTAATTAACAACTAGATTGAAAACAAAGACTTGATGAAGAGTCGTGTCGGAAAATAATTATAAACAAAAAAAATTCAATAGAAACATATATATATATATATACATATTAATTTACGTACCATTAAATAAAATTCTACTTCGCAAGAATTATCTTAAGAAACGAAGGATAAAAAAAAGGAGAAAGAAGAGGAAAAGAAGAAAAAAAAACATGATTTATATCGTCTTTCCCGAAAGTACAATGAAAACGTAAAAGTCTAGGAATCGTCGTGAACATTTTTCTCGGAAAGTAAAACTACGTCTGTTATAACATTTGTTCGGCCAACTTCCGACTTTTCCACTTTCCCAAAGAGCTCCTTCTTCCTTTTTGTAGTTCATAAAGACCCGATAAACTTCTCTTGGTTGGATTCGCAAAGAAACTGAAAGAAAGAAAGAAAGCAAAAAAGAAAGAGAGAGAGAGAGAGAAAGAGAAAAAGAAAGAGAGAAAGAGAGTGAAAAAGAGTGAGAGAGAAATAGCATATATCGGAAAACTGTAATCTCGGTTCGTTCGAGATTCGCCGGAAGTCGATACCCTTGGGCATCGAAGAGCAGCAGCGTTCGCTTTGTCCGACAAATAATGGAAGAGCAAACCGGAGGCGTTCGTTGGAATTAAAACGAAAGGTTCAAGATATTCGGTACGGTCCTTTAGGATGAAGAGGGCTAAGCCTAGCAAAGGACAAAGCTTTTTCCCTTCTTCACTTTCCTTCCTTCCTTCCTTCCTTCCTTCCTTTCTTCCTTTCTTCGTTTCTTTCTTTCTTTCTTTTTTTCTTTCTTTCGTTTTTATTTTTTTCTCTTTTTTCTGTCGTTCGTATATGTTTTTTAAAAAAAGATTTATAAATAAAGAAAAAGAGAAGGAGAATGAGATAGAGAGAGAGAGAGAGAGAGAGAGAGAGAGAGGAAGAAAGAAGGGAATGTAGAGAAATAGAAAGAGAAAGGGAGAGAGAAAATTACAGAGGGATAGAGAAAAAGAGAGAATAGAAAGAAATAGGAAGAGATAGAAAGAGAAAAAAAGAGAGAAAATTAGAGAGAAATAAAGAGAGAAAGAGAGAGAAGAAGAGAAATAAAAAGAAATGGAAAGACAAAAAGAAGAGAAAATTAGAGAGAGAAAGAGAAAGAGAAGGAGAATTATCGTCGGTCTACGTGAAAACGACGAAGTTGAACCGAACGAGGGAAAAGTACGGATCAATTATCCGCCTACCGAGGATCAGGATATTGGCTACGTATCCTCATAAGAGGTACTGACTGGTCCTTACCACAAAGGATGAAAAAAAGAGAGAGATACTATATAGAATATATATATATATATATATTCTTTGAAAGCCATACTCGTATATAGGAATAGAAAAATATCGAAAGGTCCCTTCTAATCTGGATCAGCTCGTACGCGAGTCCTTCGCGATATAGAGGAAACTCGTCGAAGGGTAGCCATGGGACGTTTCTATTTCGTACGAAGGATATCCGATTTCACGACTCAAGAATGTTTCTTTTGAGTTTCGTAATTCCCGAAAAAGTGCGAAGATACTAGAAGATATATAAAGTCGATTTGATTCTTAAAGAGGGTGAGTTATCATTAGATTAAGCTATCTTTGATGGGGGTGTGTTTGTGTATGATATTATATATTTATATTATATCATAAAGATATTTTTTTCTTTTCTTTCCTTTTATTTATTTATTTATTTATTTTTTTTTTCGTTACCTCAGCGATGCATTAAATCCGTATTTCTGTTTTTTCGTTTTTTTTTTATTTTTGTTTTTTTACTTTTTTATTTTTTTTTTGAGAAAAATTTACACGCCCCATTTTTTTCTCTTCTCTTCTTTTCGAGTAACATACAGTTCGATGGTTTCGGGCGTGTATTTTGAACAATTTGCATGTTTTCCTTTTTCTTTTTTTTTTTTTTTCTTTTTATAAAACTAATTTCAATATGGCGTTCTATAGACTCGACGTTCGAAATGATCAATATCGTGGTTAATACTCGTGTTAGATTGTTTTTTTAACTTGAACACGAATTAAAGTGAGTAAAATATCTTAAGAGATTCTTTGCGACCCTACAGATATCACGATTTTGTAATATTAAGTAATGTTGTGATATTTTATTAATATTAGATAAGATATAATTTTGTGATGTTACGATTTATAACAGAAAAATTATCATCAATAATTAAGAATCGTTAATAATTATCAACAAAATTATTCTTATTAAATAAATTTTATGATAATTCGTTTATAACATTATTCGAATAATTAACATTGGAGATTAATACTTTTATTATAAAATTATCGACCACATCTTGCTAATAATATATATAATATATATATATATATATATATATATATATATATATATAATTTGTATATTATAATAATAATTAATATTAATATAATAAATAATTATTAATTGATTACAAATAATATACATATAAATATTATTAATAAACAAATTCATTCCATCCCGATAATTTTCATTTAATAATTCTTAGAAACGATTTAATCCTTCGAATAAAAACGTACAATAAGGGATGATGGGAGATCGAAAGAGGGTGGCAGCCTCGATCGTAGTTCCCGATAATTTTTTTTTTTTCTTTCTTTTCTTAAACTCTGACACACAACCCTCACCAAGTTTGAACGTGAGAGACGATCTATCACCATCATCCGAGATTGAGAGTTTGCACTTTTGACGCGGAAGCAAACTACCGACGGGTGTATCGCATATTGTGTGTTGCCTGCTTTATATTCGCAAATCTCTTTTGAACGGCGCAACGACGACGACGTTGTTCAACTCTCGGCCTCGTTCGGGCGTCACGTGTTTCCCTTTATTACAGGATCGTTCGCTCCAAAGGCAACAACTTGGAGCCCTTCACCGGTGTGTTTCATAAACGCCCCTGAAAAATTTCCTCTTACCATCTTTTTCGTCGATTCTTTTACTTTTTTTCTCTATTTTTTTCTGTTCTCTCTCTCTCTTTTCTTTTGGATTTTTTTGGTTTTTTTAAACTCGAAGAAAATATCTCGTCGAACGATCATCGTAATAAATTATATTTAAACGTGATTCATATACGGTATATCTTTTTTTTTTTTAACGCAGCAGACAGAAAATATAAACGATCGAGAATCGTTTGATGGTATGGTATCGATTATTATATGTGTATAATTAATTAATGAAATAATAGAATGAACGATTTTTCAAATTATATATAAGTATATAAATAGTTTTATTAAAAATAAAATTTTAGTAAACAATTTCAAATGAAAAAAAACATATATATAATCTTTACATATTCTTCATGATTGACATACACTTGTATATAATTATTTATTTTTCAAATAAATATAACATGCATAATATATCGCGACGTTAGATCGATTACTAATACGATTAATAAAATAATTTGCATTTATTAACACGAATTTGATCAGTTCTTTTTTTTTTTTCTTATACTCGTAAAAAAGGAAAAGAAATAAATCATACAAAAATATAAATAAATAAATAAATAAATAAATAAAAATTTAATCATCGATTTAATTCGATACTTAAGATACAGTAATTTCTCTCTTTTCCTTTAAATCGTTTATTATTTAATAATATTCAATAAAAAGGTCATCATAAAACAGAAGATATCAAGTCGAGTGGCAGCTGTTCGTAAAGTATATACATACATATATATTTCTATATATACATACATACAAATATACATAAATAGTAGTTGGTAGAGTATGGTAATGACCGATTACATACGTTTCCTACGTGTCACTAGAACTAACTATATTCATGGAAACGAATATGCTACTTCTCAGAGAGACGATGAGAGTAATAAACTGTTTTCTCAGAGCATCACGTACCGTAATTAATGGTCGTTAAAATGTAGTTGGTTTTGAAAATGTATACGAGAGATACGAAACTCACATTGCATCTTTTATACTCGCACATAGTTTACACCTTCGTCTGGGTGTTTGACACTGCGTGGGTAATCATCCCACGTGTACATAAACAGTCAACTACATTACCTCTCTTCTTGAATTTCCAAACTCAACATATTACTTTATACTGTCTCTTATCACTTTATATTATTATTATTATTGTTATTGTTGTTCGTTATTGTTATCGTTATTATTTAATTTTATAATTATCGTTATTATATCTTTATTAAAATTTTAATTATTCTTTCAATATTTTCTTATATTATGATATATTTCTTTACATTTTCTTATGTAACTTTTTATTATTATTATTATTATTTTACATTTATTTCTTTAGAATTATTTTTACTATATATGTTTATTACAATCTTTCATAATTCTCTTTTTATTACTATTTGTTTTTATAATTATTTTTATTAGATATCTATATAAAATTTAAATATATGTATATATAGATTAACTATTAAGGCTTATTCATCGTTCTTTACCACTTTTCATAATTGAAAAGAAAAAAATATTGCATTTCGATGTTATAAGATTACTTCGTAACTCTATATTGTCATTATATAGAAATATCTCTTATAATATTATATTATTATTATTATCATTATTTACTTTTAACTATTCCTAAGATTTCTCTATGAAAAATTCTTCGATAATCATTTAGTATGAAAATATAAGAGAAACTTTCCGATAAATACATTGATTAAACTAACGATACGAATGAATGATTACATACATTCATACATATAAATATTCTTCTTCGTAATCACGATACCTAGTTTGTAATGTTTAATAATTTAATAAAGAAAAAGAAAAAAAACAAAAAAAGAAAAGGTTAAAATCTTTTAGTTTCCAAAATATTTCAATATGAATGATATATGAAAGTACGACGACATAGATCGATGATGGATACATATATACGTACATACACACACACACACACATATATATACACACATATACACGTATATAGGTACATGGAAAAGGCTAGACGATGCGTCAGACCGAAGAATTAAATATTTGATCAGTTACTCGAAATAGGATAGACGAGGACTAACGGTGGTACATCAAAACGGGATTATGATTCGAGGATGGGAATATACATATACATATACATATACATATACATATACATATACATATACATATATATATATATATACATATAGATATACGAATACATATAACGTAGATATAACGTTGCTAGAAGATAAATAATTCTCTTTGCCGACTCACCGATGAACGATTCCCCTGGAGTGCATGTGTTTCAACGCACCGACCAGCTGTCTGGCGTAGAGCTTGGCGGTCATCTCATCGAGCATGCCGCTTGGTTGTTGCTTAATGTGGGTGCACAGGTCGCCACCGGTTGCAAGTTCCATCACGAGGTAGTATACAGATCCGTACTGCGAACATGTTACACAAATTAACTATGGCGTTGACGCTCCATGACGATCTCGCTTTGCGACGTGTTTGGAACGGTACTAAGAATGATATCAAAATTCTTTTCGTTTTTTTCTTTTTCTTTTTTTGTCGTTCGTTCATTCGTTCGTTCGTTCGTTCGTTCGTTCGTTCGTTCGTTCGTTCGTTCGCTTATTTATTTGTTAATTTTTTTGTTAAATATAATCGTTCGAAAAAAAACGTACGAACCTAATTACTCGTAATGATTTTTAACGAGGATCTTTTTATTACAATTATTTCTTTCTCTTTATGTATATATGTATATATATATCTTTTTTTTCTGCTATAGAAAATACATAAACAACGTGCGATTATCTTTTTTCGTTATCACTCGAATGTAAATAATAATACGGATTAATTCTTTCTTCTTTTAATTTTCAATATTTCATTTTCGATAGTAATGTACACAGAGATACGGTTTGTTCATCCGATCGTGAAACAGACAAATAATATATGTTTACTTTTTATAAGATTGTGATTTTCGATTAAGAATTTCAATAGAAAAAGTACTTTTTCTTTTCTCTTATATGATCAAGAATTAAGAGTCGTAAAATAGAATTATTTCAGATAGAATTACGAATATACATGTATTGTTACATTCAAATACATATATCTTTCAAACGTTACATTCGTTTTCAATGACAAAGGATATATAAAAAGTTTAGGAATAGTTCATTTCAATCCATTCGAACGTATAATATAATCAAGAAGATACGTATTCTCGAGTCCGCCCATTTTCTCGATACATTCGATAAAAAGTGATAAGGAGGATGTTGGGGAGGAATGAAATGTTGGCTTACGATACTCTCTCTCTCTCTCTCATTAGAAAGTCAATTTTACCGTACAGAGAGCGTTCTCTTATACCATTTGGCAAGTATATACTTCATACATTCTTCTATTTTGGCAAGTTTCTCGAAGAAGAATTTTTTTTTTTTTTTATACTTTCTTGTTCTTTTTTATCTTTTTTTCTTTCTTTCTTTCTTTCGGCGTTCAGCCGAGAAAAGACGGCGCATCTTTCACATATGTGCAGAGAAAGAGAAAAAGAGATAGATACAGATATAGATAGACACAGAGAGAGAGAGAGAGAGAGAGAGAGAGAAAGAGATATTTTCTCCTACGGGATTCTGGGTACTTCAGTGAAGCTCGTACTCGCGTGCGTGCCATTTAAATCGAGCGGATAAAATTTATGGACAGAAATTGAATCGTATACGAGGGTCATATATCTTACGGTTTCGACATAATCCGATTAAACCCGCCGCGATCCCGATGAGAATGAAACACCCTTGCGTCATTGTGCCTTTATCAAAGTATACCGGTCATTATCGAATAACTTTTTAAAAGGGATGAACAATATCTATCCTTTATTATTTTCGATTCGTCAGTTTGAAGAAATTTCATGACAAATTATTCATATTCAAGAAATTCAGATTTGTCAATTTTAAGTCTGATCGATCGACTTTTTTTTTCTTTTTTTAACTTTTTTTTAACTTCTTTATTTCTCTGTTTTGTTTTTTTTTTGTTACATCACAGTGAAGCGTATCTAATCGGTAAAGAAGATTAAAAAAAAATTTTTTTTTTATAATATAAAAAAATTGGCTTTACAATATAGATATCTTTTTTTTATTATAAGAAAGAAATAAAAAAATAATAAAAAGGAATTACGACAAAATATCAGGTAATTTGTTAACACGTTTATATAATTGACAATAATCTACTTAATACTTAATAACGTGGTTCTATATTGTGTATTTTTTATAATCAATTTAATTCTTTTCTTTTTTAATTAGAAAGCAAATTAATCTTAAGACGTTTGATATCTGTTTATTTATTATAGGTAATTTTATTTTATTAAAATCATTTTAATAATTATATTGGTTTTATAGAAAACATCATATATCGTATCTGTTAAATTATATCTAACAAAAATTATCGTTATAGATTGCAATTATAAACGATACATTAACAAATTATGTGAAACCTTAAAATTGTATAAAGATAACATAAAAAAGAAAAAACAAAAAGTTTGGTTGTACTTATCGAATAAAAAGATATAACATGAAATTATAAAAAACTTCAAATGTGATAATTTTGATGATCTAATGATAAGTAGAAAAATGTAATGCGTTCAGTGTCTTATCATTTTTTCCTTCTGGTTTTTTTTTTAACAGTGAATATTTTTGAAATATTCGATTTCGCTTTATAACAAAAACTTGTTCGAGCCGAGAACGCACACGTTATTGTTTTTCCCTAGCTTTTATCAGAATGATCGATTGTGTCGTGCTCGTTCTTTCGGATAAAACAGACTCGACAATCTCGTTTGATGAATCGACTCACAATATCGTAAACGGCATAAAGTCATACGATTGAAAATTGGGTCGTTCGTTGTACGACTAATAGTAAAACTTTTGCATAATAATAATAATAATAATGATAATAATAATGATAGTAATAATAATATTCATTGATATCATCGATGTATAATATTAATATTTAAAAACTTTTTTTTAACTACATTAAATTAAAATTAAATTTGATATTTAGTGCATATGTTTATCATATAAAATTAGTAATAATAAAAATAAAACGAAATATATAATATATATTTATATTATCATTATATATTACATATATATATATAATATAATATAATATATATATTATATTATATGTATTATATTTAATATTTATATTATCGTTGATGCGTATATTTAAGTTCCTACTAATTATCATCATCATCATCATCATCATCATTATTATTATTGTCATTGTTAGGATCCTTATCATAGAGATTATATTATACTTATCGTCTTATTTCTTTATATAAATATTATTTATACTTTCATTTCTTCTTTCCTTTTTTTTCTATTAATTCGTTTAATATATTTTCAAGACTAGCTTATGGTAGAGAGATATCGTTGCTAATCGATACATATGACACCAGAAAAGATGAGAAAATATATGTGTATATATATATATATATATATACCTTGCGTGCTTTATGCAGTCACAGATGCTGCGAAGGATCCAAAAATGAATATCAAAGAAAAAAAAAAGAAAGAAAAAAAGACACAGAGGCATAGAGAGAAAACTCCGAACGATTTGCTTACTCTTACAATAAAGATTACGATACGTGAATATGAAATAGATATTTATTTAGATGAAATCAAGAACTATAGATTTTATTCAATTTGGTGTAGCAAAAGAAGAAAAAAAAAAAGGAAAAAAAAAGTTATACGAACGTTCTGTTTTTTATCGTGTAACACGTATGATACACCCCCACACACACACACACATATTTGTTTTGTTCTTTTTTCTTTTGCTTTCGTTTTCTTTTTTTTTTTTTTTGTTATATCCCGTCGAATCGTTTGATCTTCCCTTCCTCTCGTTTTCCTCGTTTTTCTCCAATTTCAACGTGTGTTACGTTCCGTCGATACACGCCTAAGGGCATAGAACGTCGACGAGATCTAATTAATTTTCGGAAACTGACCTCCCTGTCCAGAATCCTGTCGAGTTTGCGTTATATTACCCTCAGAATATTGAATTACCTATCTCGGCGAATAACATTGACGTTCGCATTCATCAGGAATTTCATTTGACGAATAATCCAACATTGAAGAGAATTTTTCTATGGAAGTTGATCATTAATCTCTTTTTATCTCCGTCTCTATCTCTATCTCTTATCTCTATCTCTGTAATCTATTTCCTTTCTGAAAAAGAAAAAAAAAAAAAAGAATCGACGGACAGCCGGGAGAAATGAAATTTTTCAAACGCTGTATAAGCATTGTAAAAGTTATACGACGCTTGTAAAATATCTTTTCAATGTTTTGATTATTATTTCAGGCTTATTGACGAGAAATCTAAATGCATGTATATCGTAAAAAAAAAGAAATTGTTTTTCAAACGTGTTGACGAACTTTATTTTAGTATATTTATGTAATACGGATTAAGTGATTTCATGAAAATTTTAATAGATAATAAATTATAGAATTGAAAGTGAACAGTGATAATTAATATTTCTATATTTGTCAAATGTACACAAGTATGTATTGAAATATATTAGATAAACATATTAATTTCTATGAAAAATTACAAATATCTAATAACATAGATTATACGAAGATAATAATTTATATAAACAAAATTACAAAAGGATAACAGTTATTATTTCGATATTTCAAAATCTGCGAACTAGAAGCTATAATAAAAATAAATCAATGAAAATACATTTATTATTTTTAAATATGTAATGTCACAGATAAATATAAAAAAGAAACCGATGATAATAACTGTAATAACAATAACAAATGGCATGAACATATAAATTTATAATTTATACAAAACTCTCCCGAAAAGAGTAACCACATGTTATTGTGAATATACATTATTAATTTTTTCTTCAATTGTATGATAAAGGAAACATTTGTGTCGTATATAGAGAAAGCTACGTAAAAGCGTGTATATGTAAATATACAAAAAAGAAAAAGAAAAGAAAAAGAAATAAAAAAACAAAAAAAAAAAGAAAAATAACTATACAAAAACTTCAATTTATGCATACACATTATATATATATATATATATGCATGCATGTATATTAAAAAAAAACACACACACACACAGACATACATACATAAACATAGGATATGCAGTGAGCTTAATTAGAAAGGTCCATTGTAAAAATGCATGTTACGAACGAGGAGTTCGTACGAGCAGGCATCCGTAAGATGAGGCAAAGATGGGCCGGTAATGACACTTCGAATTTGTACTCCGGGTTGACAAGCCCGATCCAACATAGAAGCATTTTCACTGTCGTTATTAACCATGCTGCGTGTGTAGTACGCTTGCTTTTTTAATCTCTACTGCTTTGCACCCGATCTTTCTCATCCCCCTTCCTTCTCCTCTCTTCTCTTATTCTCTCTCTCTTTCTCTCTCTCTCTCTCTCTCTCACTCACTCTTTCACCTCATCCTCCTTCACCTTTTGACCCCTTCCGAATGAAAGAGCTCACGAGGCAGCTTTTTTCTCTTTACTCTTTCCTTCCACTCACTCACTCACTCTCTCTCTCTCTCTCTCTCACACTCTCTCTATTGGACCCTCGACTTTCAGGGTAGCAGCAGATGTAGCTTCCCAGGGTAGTACGAGTAGGGGTTGTTACTCGTCGAAAGGGTTTCCATCGAAGTTCACGAGTTAGAGAGACAGAGAAAGATAGAGAGAAAGATAGAGAGAGAGAGAGAGAGAAGGAAAGATTACGTATATGCGTATATTAGAGAAAGAGAAAGAGAGAAACAGATCTATATGTACATATATGTGTGTGTGTGTGTTAGTAAGTGATGGAGAGATAGAGAATGTATGTGTAAAAGAGAGAGTAAGTGAATGTATAATGTAAAATAGAAAGAGAGACAGAGACAGACAGAGACAGAGAGAGAAAAGGAGACTTGGCACCCTTTGCACCCGCAACCAGCAAGGGGTTGGAATATTCTTTTAATTACGGAGGTAATTTCCGCGAGGTTCGCTGCAGCGCGGTCAAACAATGCGCTTAGCCCTTATACTAGAGGAACGAACGAATTGCAAGCCCGGTTTGCGACAGCCACGGCAGCGCCCATGGATAACGAACACCGCTCACGGTCTTTCGCCCTCTGAGTTCGCGATAAAAAGGCCTGTTTCTAAATTCCCCCTCCTATTTCCCCTTCTCTTACTCCAGCTCTTTTTCTTTCTCTTTTTATCCTTTACGAATTCAACTCCTGTACAAAAATGTACAAAAATGCAGTACCCAACGTACCGCCACACCCATTTCAACGTTCATTTCGTGTCGTCCTTCGTGTAAAATTTTTCAGGATTATCAGGATCCTCCAATGGAAATAAATATTTTTCTTTTTTCATTTTCTTTTTTTTTCTCTCTTTTCTTTTCTTTTTTTTTCTTTTTTTTTTTTTGCTATTTTTTCCTTTAAGAGAAATCATTTGGAAGTAAACGTTCTTCGATCATTTCTCGAGCTTTCTTATAATTCGTTGTATTTATCGATTATTGATTATGATGTATGATTTATCGGTTAATTGTAGGGATCGTGAGATTGTAGTGAGTTGTATACTCGTTAATGAATAATAATTTAATTATGATACTTGATAAATTTATATCGGACATATTTATTTATTTGCTGATACGCGTTATTATTAAAGATATAGTTTATTGTAATTAAAAAATATCATATTATATGCTATGATATATATATATTATTTACTATCCTTCTTTTATTATCATTATCATCATCATCATTATTATTATTACAAGCATAAACGCATTAGCATTTATTTATTATACGTATCAATCTCCATGGACGTATTTACGTATGTATGTCCATATAACATACCGATCGATCTTTTAATTTAAGTAAAGATATTCTCTAATAATAAATTTACGTGTAATATATATTTATATTGACAGAATATTATAGAATAAGAATAATATAAATATATTATACCAAACGTAAATTTTGCATAACGCACATACATATCTCTTTCTTTTTATTCGCGATCGACGAACGAATAATTAATATTTTGTCAGAAAGGAAAAAAAAAAGAAAGAAAAATACAAATATACTATACACGACTGTACAGTAATTACGAAGTTCAAAAAATCGATTAATTCGTCCACTTTAATTCTAACTAATATCATCACATTAATTTTCTCCAATATAAACTCGTAATTCGGTGTTAAAACATACAGTATTATTAGATTCTAAGATGGTAAATAATCTTAAAAAAAAAAAAAAAAAAGAATATAAAAAAAAAAGGAAAAGAAAAAGAATAGAAAGAGAGAAAGAGATTTGCAAGAGTTATCATGATCGACCTGGCGATGTGTTAAATGAGAGAAAGAAAAAAGAGTAAAAAAAAAAATGAAAAAGAAAAAAAAGGAAACGTCGAAAAGCTATGTGTGAGAAGTGATATGTGTGGAGTGTTTTAAACGGTAGTTAGAAAACAGGTTCTCGATCGTAATTACCGTCGCACGTCGGCCCTCTCGAATATCATTACTCTATTTAAACGACGAAGAAGAGAAGCAGGAAGCGGATGGTGACTTAATTAACGCGAACGTGCGCGCGAGCGCGTACGCTCGCGTCAAAGTAACTCGATTTACAGGTACGCGGGCGGATTATATACATACTACTACGTACATAAATAGTTATTACATATATATATATATATATATATATATATATATATATATATGTATATGCGTACACGCATTTACGTATATTACATTTTGAGCTAGTAACTGAGTACGACATTTTAACGCGTCCCTAAAGATGAAGATGAAGAGGAAAAAAAAAGATTTAATACGAGACGATTATTCGTTGTCAACGTATAATAATTGAACAAATTTAAAGAGTGATCGATTGATTCGATCATTCAATTGTGGAACATTCGAATGAAATGATTTTGCGTAGCGATGGTATGAAAAGAAAAAGAGAGAGAAGGAAGGAAAGAGAACAAACAAATTGTTCGTATTATCCATTACGTTTATTTTTTCTATTGTAATTAACAAATAAATATCAAGATCGGCTTTTGCTTGCGACGACGAAAAGTATGCGTGCGTGAGTGTGTGTGCGTGTACGTGTACGTGCGTGCTTGCCTGTATTTTCCCATTTTGAATTCTCCCTTTAAACCCCCGAGAGGTTTATAAATTCAGTTAAATGGCACGTTTAATTAAAGCCAGAAAGATGGATCATCCCTCTTGGGTGGCGTTAACTGGCTCCGCGGCTGGCGAAATTTTAGGAGGCTACCGATTTGTCATAGAATTCTGACGAGATAGAAAGAGATAGAAAGAAATAGAAAGAGAGAGAGAGAGAGAGAGAGAGAGAGAGAGAGAGAGAGAAGAATGAGGGTGAACAAGATCGGAGAGAGATAGAAAAAAAGGTCTTCAAAGTTTTGCAACGCGTTTTACGAGTTGTGACCCCCATGATCTACGTCTATATCATTGTACATTTAACTACAATAACGCCGTAAACGGGTTAATTTGTCATAGAAAAAGAAAAGAAATTTTTTTTTATTTTTCTCTTTTATAAATACCTAATCACCTGAATCGTTTCGTAGAGTCTAACGATGCTCGGATGTTGCAACATCGATAATAGCTTAGCCTCCCGAGTTAAATTCTTCATTACGTAATCTTGCCGACCATGTTGGGTATCGATTATCTTCACTGCCACCTGTCAAAAGTGAAAAAGAAAATAAAACACTTAATATCGTTCAAAATTAAATTCAATCGTACCAGCGACATTTATTATTCCATTTACGTATTGACTTATTAGAAGAACGAACGATCACCCTCACCCCCTCTCCACCTCAGAATCGTATATTTAAACGCGGAATAAAAACGTATCGACGATATATTTATTTTGGAAAATAGGAAAATCCAATAAAACGTATATTGTATGTATATCCTAAGGGGTTTTTCAGAGATCAATCGCTTTTCTATTATCTGTATCTCTATCTCTAGGTATATGTTTCTCCTTGAATTGCTAGCAGAGAGTATCAAACACACCTTCTATATACCTTTATGAAAGGCACATCGGGCCACTTTCTAAACGCGATAAAGCGAATACCTTGGGATTCGTATATGTTAAGACGAGTTTCAATACGAAAGAGAGAGAAAGATATATATATATATAGAAAGAGAGAGAGAGAGAGAGAGAGAGAAAGGGAAGGAAAAAGGAAGCTGCCAAGTCTCTCATCCCTTTGATCCACGTTAAGGGCTTGAGGCGGTAATTCGTGCTAGGTAAAGCGATCGAAACGATGGACTTTGTGGCTCGTCACCTATCTCTCTCTCTCTCTCTCTCTCTCTCTCTCTCTCTATCTATCTGTATATCTATCTATCTATGTATCTATATATATTATATATATATATATCCTTTCGTATCTTCTCTCTCAACGCTCCATCGGTTTCACGCTAAGGGAGGAAAGCGTAACGATGGATTATATTGGACGGTTTGGGATTATGCGCGCGCCGGAATGCAAATTAAGCCTGTGCCTGGGTACCTTCGAGCTATTCGAGACAGACTGTGAGATATAGAGACGGAGTTATAGAAGCAAAGAGCTTTTGCAAGTTTCTATCGAATTTCTCGTAAATGCGAGTATTTATTGAGCATGCGATGGATTATCAGTTTTAATGGGGATTTTAATTTATTCTCTATCTTTCTTTTTCTCTATCTCTCTGTATCTATCTATCTATTTATTTGTCTATCTTATCAATTAATCTATCTATTTATCTATCTATCTCTCTCTCATTTATATTCTTATTATATCGCAATGATAATTTATCGATTACAAATACGATTAGAAATTTATTGTAATATTGCATGTTTTTGTTTTAATATAATTAATTGAATATAAATATCGATATTAATTCATGATGTAGGAATTTTTAATAAACATACATACACATGCGCACACATATATATATATTCTTTTTTAAAATCGTGTAGTAAATAATTACTTCGAATCTATACACGCTTATTATATTTATATATAATAATTGTCAATAAAACAAGACAAACATATACTTTGAAAATTTCCAAATTGATCGCATTAATCCCATAGAAACGAAATATCTAACCACACGGAGAATAATAGCCGATCGTTAACGAATTAACTCGATTATGCACGATCGAAACTTTCAGGAAACTATCGACGAAGTTAATCTTATGATAAATTAGTAATGTCGATCTACGTGAACTAACTACTTCTCACTTTAATACGATATAAATACACATATACATGTATAAAATATATAAACACACACACACACATATACGTAAGTTATATCAATTTATAGTCAAATATTACGATTTCAATACATAGACAAACCATAGAAGAGTTTCTTTAAAAGAAAACTTTTATTTCGCATTATCAAAAGTTTGAAAGAACACGTGAACGCGTTAACGTTATTCCACAGGACGAACCAAGCGAGTTATCGATCATACATGGATCATTACCTAAAAGCGTTTCTCTCTCTCTCTCTCTCTCTTTCTCTCTCTCTCTCTCTGTTTCTCTTCTCTCGTGCGCGTGTTAAACTCGAGCCAAGCTGGTGGAAACGATATCTTTCCTGTCAAAGACACGAAACGGACGTCGTATACTGAAATGGCGTTGATTTTTCAATAGCTTCGATCTCTCTCTTACTCTTTCTTTCTCTCTTTATCTATCTATCTCTCTCTCTCTTACTCTTTATTACTATTCTAGAACAATTTTCTAACACCCATAAAGTAAACCTTATCGATTATAAGTTTGAAAGAGAAAGAGAGAGAGAGACCTTTCATATACCTATTAAACCTGAAAGGATCTTAATTTATACCCTTTTACATCTTTATAAAACCTTATCCTGTCATAGTGCTAAATATATACACCTAATACGATTAGAAATTTTCTTTCGATTTGTTCTAAGAATACGTCATTTAACGAGCTTTTATTTTTTTCAAGAATTGATAAAATATCGTTTTATTTATATATCAATAATCGTTTTTATTAGTTTATGTTGTTTATTTCATAGATTTATATAATATCTATCGCACTCTTAATATTATATATAATATATAATGTATAATATATAATATTATTAGATATGTTCTTTGAATTTATTTTCAGAATAAGTTATTTATAAAACCCTCATTTTTCCTGAAAGTGATAAAATAATAATGTTTTCATTATTTTGCGTTATTATTATTTTTAGAAATTTATATAAAGCGTTAATCACACTGTCAATATTTTGTATATTATATAATATAATCTTTATATATATATACCTAATACAATTAAAAATATTCTTTCAAGTTATTTTGAAGATACATCATTCACCAAACTCTCATTTTCCCACAAACTAATAAAATAATAACGTTTTTAGTATTTTATGTTATTATTATTTTCAAAAATTTATATATCACACTCGTAATATTTCAAATAGATTTTATATACTCACAATATATTTCCAATATATTAATCTACCTATCATATAACATTTTCAACTAAAAACACTATATTCATATATACATATATATCCTCCACAAAAAAAAAGAAGAAAAGCAAACAAAATCAATTCGAAAATATAATAGCATTCGACCTTCTTTGAATTATTGTAATATCGAATTCGATCCCATACCTATATAGAAATATTTTGCACCCTGACAAGGGTGTTTCGCAGTTTGCCGGCGCGTTTCGTTTCAGGAACGTTTCCGTCCTATGGAATTTTATGTCCTCGAGCTTCCAGGTCTCGGGAGCAGCCGACAGCAGATCGCATATCATTAGCGGTGGAGGAGGCAACGCGTATTCCCTTTGATCTTACTCCGCCGCTTTCCAAGCGAGAAAGAGAAAGGAAAGGAAAGGAAAGGAAGGGAGAGAGAATAAGAGAAAGAGAGAGAAGAGGAGAGAGGGAGGAAAAGGGACAGTGAACGAGTAGAAGAGAGAAGAGAGATGAGAGAAATAGGAAGAGGAAAGTGCGCATGCTTGCTTCGTGCACGGTCTTCTTCGAAAGAGAGAGAAAGAGAGAAAGAGAGAAAGAGAGAGAGAGAGAGAGAGAGAGAAGGAAAGAGAGAAAGAGAGAGAAGTATGGTTGTGCGTTGAGCTTAAGGTATGCCTGACAGCCTCCCCAAATGATTTGTGGCGCCCTTCGCCAGATACAAGATACTAATTCTTCGGGTGCTGTCAGTCGTCGAGCTACCGTTCGCCACCGCTGATTCTCTTATTCTTATTCTTATTATTCTTATTCTTATTCTTCTTTTTCTTTTTCTTCCTTTCTCTATCTCTGTCTGTTTGCCTGTCTGTCTGTCTATCTGTCTCTCTATCTTTCTATCTCTATCTCTCTTTCTATCTCTCTGTCTTCGTCCTATTCATTCTTCTTCTTTATCTTCTTCTTCTTATTATTATTATTCTTTTTCTTTTTCTTCCTTTTTCATGTCTCTATCCTTGTTTCATCTTACATACATATTTCCATCTTCATTCATGCGTATCCTTATCTTTTACATATACTTACTAGATAGTTACATTCGGTTACAGCTTAGTTTAAAACGATCGTTTGTTATTCGTCGTGTAGTTATGGCTTTATAAGGAGCTTTATGGGGTTCTGAATATAGCGTGAATGTTAAGTTATTTTATCGTCGATGTTAGAAATGTCACTTTCTAATAGAACAGGAGCAAAAGCAAATTGGAAATAAGAAGAGAACGACAGTGTGATGGGATGACACACGTGTCAAACGATACAACAAGTTTTACATGTCCTATTGATGATACATACACACATACATATACATATACATATATATATATATATATATATATATATATATATATTTACTTTACAATGATTTTATAGTTAAACGAAACGGATGAAGACATCAACGCCTACGCATTTCGTCTAAACATGTTTATAGAAGGACACCAGATTCATCATTAACACCTACGATCGAATTTGTCGATTTTGTTGGATATATATATGTGAGTGTGTGTGTATATGCATATATTAAAATTCGTCATGCATTTATATAATATAAAACAACTTCTCTTATGTCCTTTCACAAGGATTTTCTTTGTATGTATTTCGTTGTTCGGATTTTTTTTTTCTTTTATTCTTTTCATTTTTCTTTTTTAGGAGGAAGAATTTAGAAAACCAAACGTTCGTTGGTCCGAAAAAGATGTCTTTTGTTATTTATTTGTTCAATATTTTCAAACATTTATTCGATGATACTTTAAATGAATATTATCAGTATATATAATAAAATATCAATACTTAACATAAATATACGTGTCGCAGAGCATACGCTCGATTATTTATATTTATTGAGAAAAAGAAAGAAGAGAAGAAAAAAAAGAAGAAGAAAAATTCATATCGACCTATGCGAATTGTTGATTTTACAAAAGAAAAATTCTCTTTATCATCGATCAAGATAGAAAAATAAGATGGAAGAAGGCTTCGTTGAAAATATTTTTTTATAACGATGAAAAGATACGCGAAGGAACGAATGAAAAGAAGATGAAAAGAGGAAAAAAAGAAATAAAATAGAATATAGTCAGATAAACGATAAAGCCTGGTATTTGCAGAATGATTTTCTACGATTTAAAAGACATTTTTCGCTGGTGAACGGTTAACAGGCAAGGAAAACAGAAAAGGAGCCGACACTCGCGTAATAACATCCGCGAAAGGCATATTAAGGTATCCGTTTTAGAGATCGCATAGAAACGAATGTTTCTGCGTGGGTCGAGATATATGAGCGGGTCGTGGTTATCCTTTGGAGCACGTCTCTTTTCCTTCTCTCTTTTTTTTCTTCTTTCTTACGCGTACGAGCAACACACACGTGTGACTCCTTGTATGCTTTGACCTACTCGGGGTCAGACTGAATAAGAGAGGGAGAGAGAGAGAGAGAGAGGGAGAGAGAGAACGTACATACATAAGTCGCATGGACCCTTTGGAACCTTGGACACGTTTCAACTCACCGGCCATTTTTTTAACCCTTTATAATCCCAATTCTTTTTTTCTTTTTATTCGTTTCTTCGTGGGTCCATAAAAAAGTATATATAATGGGAATCTTATAATCTTATAACAGAAGAATACTGATTATGATATAATAGAAGATTATATTATTATTGTTATGACATTAGTAAAATATTGTAATGTATGTGGTTAGTATTGTTTAGTATAGTATGATAAATATTTACAGATTTAGGGTATGGTATATTATGTAATTTGTGTATTGTTAATTATGTATTTGTTATTGTATAAAATTATATTACAATTATTTATGTTATACTGTTATATATTATGGTAAGTTTATATTTAAGTGATACAAGTGTAATATATTAAGATTAACATTGTATTGTTATAATACAGTATTACGATTATATCTATTTAGTATAGTAGAATTATAGTATATTAAACAATACGATAATGTTTGTTCTATGTACATCTAATAACTTTTGTTTAGACACGATACAAAAACATAAAGATTATATCTAGGCTTAAAAGACTCGACGCACAAAAAAAAAACACGTGTGAACATTTGGGTCACTTTATATTATACACGGTGGATGCATATCGTAAAAAAAGAAAAAGAAAAGGAAAAAGAATAAACGTCGATTATGAAAACTGATTTACAAAAAGAAATCCAACTAAAACCTGCTGTGTTTAATTAACGTAAATTATTACAAAAAAAAAGAAAAAACAAGAAAAAGAAGAACAATTTAAAATACAGTAATGCATTCATTGAAAACATACATTTTTTGCAAAAAATTAAAAAGAAGAAAAGTACACCCACGATATTCGTGAAGTAATTACTACTACGCGTTTTTACAATCCGAGGTAAGAGTAGGTCAAAAAAAAAGAAAAAAGAAGAAAGAGAAAAAGAACGAAGAAAGATGAAAAAAAGAAAAAGAAATAATGCGATATAAAATAAGATAAAAACGTATTAAGAAAACCGCTTGGCCAATTACGAAACTACAAAACTACGAAACTACGAAACTACGAAACGCAAAACGAAAGACAAAAAAAAGAGGAAGAAAAAGAGAAGAAAAATATAGCCCTTAAAAAAAAATCTCCCTTTCCCTTATTCAAGGTGTATATGAGTATGTAAATTTTTCAAGTTATATACGTGACGTATTCGAGAAGTTAATCTTCCAATGGGGACGCAAAAACGATTTGGGAAACGTGTTTCGTAGCGCTCGAAAAGCTCGTGTAAAATGGGGAAAATCGTGACTTCCGAGTGAGCGAGATAGAGATAGAGACAGAGAGACAGAGAGACAGAGAAAGAGAAAGACAAAGAGAAAGAGAGAGAGATAGAAAGAAAGAAAGAGAGAGAAAGAGAAAGAGAGAGAGAGAGAGAGAGAGAGAGAGAGAGAGAGAGAGAGAAATCCCTTCGAGAACGAACACGTTCTCGTACTTAATTATTTAAACGGGAGATAGAGCGACGTATATTAATTTTCCGCGCGGCTCGTCGTCCGCGAAACTCGTAAACGCGCTGTCTCAGCGTGACGCGCGAACCCGTCGCCGCTTCGTGTTACTCCGCTTAATTAAATTCGCAAAGCGTATGCCGGTCCGACGCGTACTATGCGATAAGCGCATTTGCTTGATTAAGAACTAAAGCGTGCTTGTACGGATAAAGGATGCAACGTTTCAAACTTTTTACTCTTACGTGCTGGATACCGATTAGCGGGATAAATGAACGTTTCTCGTGGCAACGTAATATACCACATATTATGGGCGAGGTAAAATTTTGTAAGAAAAAGTCCCTTATAAATATATTATATAATTACGTATAGATTGTGTTAAGAATGTTTCTTCTTTTATTTATTTATTTATTTATTTATTTATTTATTTATTTATTTATTGGAATTAATGTTTCATTCAGTTGTAGAGTTTTTAACGTGGATATTAATTTCGTTTCGTTTTTTTCTTTTTTCTTTTCCTCTATTCTTTTTCTTCTTTTTTTTTTTCTTGTTTTTGATAAGTTTTGTCCGAGAGATTCTAATAATGCCTTTTTGTTTTATATATATATATTATATATATTATTCTCATTTTTATATTATAATGATAGTATTTGTTTTACGTAATGATAATTTTAGTATTATTTCTTTTATGATAATAATAATAATAATAATAATAATATTTATATTGTATGATAATTTTCATATTTTATGTACTTATATTAATAATAATAACAAATTTATCTCCGTTGAAAATATACGAAACGAAAAGGATATTAAATGATATCGTTGAATACATATATACATGTTGAATACATGTATACACACACACACACATATATATTTTTTTTTTTATTGAAAACTGTTCGTTCTCTCTTCTCTTGAACATTTTTTATTTTGTATCATTCAATAAAATTTTTTACACCTTGTATAAACACTTTTAACGTTTGTAAATTAATTTAAAAAAAATAAAATTCGCGTTTTCAATCAGATCGAAATCACATTTCGAGAAAAATCAAACGTACCATTCAATGTCATTCAAATCTAAAAAACAAAATAATACCAAACTGTAAATTCGTTGTCGAGAAGCAAAATAAAACGAAAATTGACGTGAGAGAACAGATTGAAATAGGATGCGTTTTTTGTTCGTGTTTCGTGAGAAATGAAAAATTTCGGCAATAAGACGAAATATCTTTTCTTTTTTTTTTCTTTTTAAGAAAGACACCCTTGGGTTCTTGAAATTTTGGTCTGAAATTTTAGAAACTCTCGACTATACTATATTTCTCTTCAATCGAGTCAGCGTTTTCGGATAGGTTTTTACGAACATACACTATCACATGCACGCGTCATAGGATCTCTTAGAAATAGTGTGTAAGGATAAGATATTTTTTTCTTTTTTTTTTTAGAAGGGACGATTTATCACGTTTGTAATTGAATCGTTCGATGATCTAAAATAGTTTGAATTAATATTCAATGAGAATTTTATGAAATAACGTATTCCAAATTATACATAGTTATTTTTTATAGTATGTCTCTGACGATTTGATGATTATATATAATATATATATATGTGTGTGTATATATAGGTATATATTTTATTTTAATCAATTCATGCGAAAATATCGAACGAAATTTTTCAAACACGAATTTGAATAGTTCTATACGATATATATGTTATTTCTAAAATCAATTTGTGTAGGAGATTTGAAGACAGAGAGATATCTTTCTTTATCACACTGGTCATTAATTAATTTTATATTATAATCAATATCGAGTTCACTGATCATACGACGATATAATCTTTAAATTACTTCTAATACAAAGTTCTCAAACCTAACAATTTTGATAACAATCCATCGAAGATGATTCATATTTTTATCGATCGAAACAAAACTTTTACTTTCGTTCGCAAAATATAATAATAACGACTTGAAAAAAAGAGATATTAAGAAAAACAATTAACGTTGATTTTCTAATGGAACGTGAATATTATATGGCGTGATCACGTAAAAAATATATCGAGATAAGTTCGAAACGATATTTTCGTCGATCGATTAAAACGAGATGGTTGGGAGAAGGGAGGTGGATCAGAAAAGAAAAAGAGAAAGAAAAAAAAATAAAGGGGAAAGAAAAAAGCATCATCCAGTATAGAAACTAAATTTCCACGGGGTTCACTTTAATTCGTAGCGGAACCATTCGCAAAGAGTTTCTATTCTCGCACCTTTGGAGTGTCGAAAAATTGTCGAAAGCGGTCGTTTACGGTGCGAGTATTTCGTTGGTTCAACAACGAGACCCCGTCACGTCGACCCTCTTTATCGATGAAAAAAAGCTGCCATTCTCCATGGTGCACGAGGCCCCATTCACGAAAACTGATTTATCCGCTTTCACACGAGCGTCTCTTTTCTATTATAAATGTGTGTATGTACGTAAGTACGTATGTATGTATGTATATACGTGTATATATATATGTATGTATGTATGTATATATGTATGTACGTATATATGTATAGTACAACGTCTCTAACGTTCCATCCTGAACGAGGAGACGAAACCTTTTGTATTTTTCGAGCGGGTGGTCTTTTAAACGAGAGAGAGAGAGAGAGAGAAAGAGGGAGAGAGAGAGAGAGAGAGAAGATTAGTATAATACAAACTCGCGAACATAATGCCAACGCGACTGTATTAGTCGTCATCGTCGCGTTACGAAAAGTGGGTCGTTTCGTGCAGGATCCTTACAGGATTTTCGTCCCTTCCCGTTTATTTTTTTTTTCTTTTTTTTTTTTTCTTCTAAAGACGAAAAAGATAGGGAGATGGTAAATAGGGGAAGAGATATGAGGTAAGAAAAGGAAGGAAAAGGAAGAGACCGAAGTAAATTTCCGGCTGGGTACTTCCACGAACTTTTCTTTCGTCTTTCTTGAAAAATTCGACGAAAGGAAGAGGAAAAAGGAAAGAAAAATAAAAATGAAAGAAGGGTGAAAGAGAAGAAAGAAGTGTGCAGGGGTGCAGTTTTCTTCTTCTTCTTCTTTCTCGTTTCGATTCGATTCTTTCTGAATTTTTTTCTTTACTCGATTAATCTCTCCGCGTTCGAAATAATAATTTATAAAAGACGTCTACTTACACACGGATAGATATTCAACGTAGTATCAACGTATTTACACGTACACACATACACGATATATACATATTCATGAGATAAATTTTCTTGAGCATGAAGCGTGCAAAAAAAAAGAAGAAAAAAAATAGAAGTAAAAAGAAAAAAGGAGAAAATGTTTCAGACAAATGACGTATGACGTCAAGATGATGACACGTTATAGTGATAAATTATTCGACTTAGCGCTGACCTTGGAATATTTTATAAAACTTGTCACGTTAAACTTTTAAACCGTAATAGCTTTATATATTATTTATAGCATATTTCTTTTTACACTGACGTAAAATCGTTTTCAAAATACTGACGTACACATCTATTATTTAATTATTTTCCTTTTACTATTAATCTTCAAATATAGCGTAATTCGTTGACTGATTTAATAAGATTAATTCGATATTTGCCATAATTTCGTTTGTTTCTAAACAAACGATAAACAATTAAATTGAGTCACAATTGTATAAACAAATATTTTACAAATATATATACATATAATTAATAACAATATAGAATATATTCTTAGAAGTACGCTAATATTAAAGACGAAGAAGGAAAGAAAAAACATAACAAAATAGGACAAGATTGAATAAAATCAGAAAGAATCGATTTGGATCGGATCGGACCAGGTCTCCTTGGTTCAATTTTGAAGTTTCGTCGGAGGTTTTGTCTGAGATTTTATCCCGAAGTTATCCGTTTAAAGTTTTATCCCAAAGTTTTGTCTGAAGTTTTGACCGGAATTTTGTCTAACATTTTCGGCTATCTTCGACAATCTTCGACAATCTCGAAGACAACCGAACACACACACACACACACGCACACGCACACACATATATATACATATATATATATGTATACACACATACAAACTTACGTACATTGAACGGAACGGACACGTTATTTATTCTGGGTGCAACTCGTATTTTTTTCGGCCATTTTATCGGGCATCTCTCGATTTATGTTCGCCGACCGCTCGGACCCTAAATATCGTATGTGTCGCGGGAGTGAACATACACACATATACATACATACATACATATACACATATAGGGAGAAAGACGAGGAAGCGTACGCGCTCGCTACGAATTCATTGATATTCCGCGCAGAATTCTCGTCCACGCCATTGCGATGTCGCTCTAATGAATTTAACCGTCGGCCGCCGATGGTCCGACCCATTCTCTCTCTCTCTCTCTCTCTCTCTCTCTCTCTTTCTTTCTCTTTCCTTTTACAACTGTACATATACCACCCGACTCTGGGTTTGGAACGACTTCTCCCACTGTTCAACCCCACACTTCACATCGTGAAACGAAGGCGCGGCGGCGGTCCTTCTTTTCGCGAGCAAAGTCCTCCTCCTGTCTCGGCTGACTCTCGTTTCTCTGAGCAAGCGCGAATTCGCAAATTTACAATCCGCCACGTAATTAAATTGGTCGCCCCCGAAGGATTCCACGAGACGGCCAGCCTATAACGTTGTGAGTTCTGTAGAAGGGAAAAAATAAGAAGAGAGAAAAAGAGAGAGAGAAAGAGAGAGAATGAAGGAAGAATAAGAGCGTTAGCATGTCTTTTTTAAATACGATTTACGAGAGAATGAATTCGGTTAAGAAGGTACATAGAAGGAAAAGAGAAAGAGAGAGAGAGAGAAAGAGAAAGATCGGCATTTTCTTTCTTATTCTCTTTCTCTCTCTTTCTCTCTTTTTTTCTTTCTTATTTTCTCTCTATCTTTCTCTCTCTTTCTCTTTTTATTCTTCTTTCTTTCTCCTCAACAAATTCGATCCATTCCACAAGAGCGCCATGCCGAAGGGAGAATCTCGTTAGCGTATCTTTACGTCTTACTATATCGTCGGGGAAGCGTAATTATACGACGAAGCGGAATTTACGAGAACGATTCGCCCGGATCCCGCATCTTTTCAACGCCTTCGACGTATCGTGACTTTAAACCTTTTCTTTTTCCTTTTTTCTCTTTTTTTTTTTGCAGCTTTAATAAATTGTTTTTTTTAAGAAATGCCTAGAACTATACGCGCGTCTATTTATATCGTATGTATGTTATAAAGATAATAATAAATATTCTATGTTGATTCTCCGTTAGTTTTTGGGAAACAATTTTGTTTATCGTACTTTTGAATGGTTTTGATTTATTTTTTATTCGTTAATTAATTTCTATTGAATTTTTATCAATTTATTATTATTATTATTAAATTTATATCGCGTTGTTTATTTATATAAAATAAAAGAGATAAATGATTTCAAATGAAATATCATATTTCGAAGGAAACAATAATGTATATATATATATATATGTGTATGTATTAAATAATTATTTGTTTTTAGAATCTCAATAAAGTTTTATTGCTATATGCTTTATTTCTCAATAATATATTTACGCGATAATAACACCATTCAATAGATATAAAATATTACACGGTCGAACACGTCCACTCCGATCTTTTTACGAAAAAGGAAAGCATAAATCTTATTGAAACAAGAAAAAAAAGAAATTGAAAAAAAAATCATTATCCAACAATTTTTCGACTCATAACGTTTATTAATAATAATATAAGAAACAAGTATTCGAATAGAGTATATTATATCGAAAAAAAAAAAGAGAAAAAAGAAAAAAGATTTCGAAAGTGATTGAAATTCTGACATGAAAGCAAAAGGTCAAAGAAAAAAAAGAAAGAAACTGAGCTCGTTACCCTTAAACAATCTCTTCATTCTTGGTTCTTGCGAATCAAGCTTGCACGCGGATGCACGTGTCACTTTTCTCTCTTTCTATCTTTATCTCTCTCTCTCTCTCTCTCTCTCTCTCTCTCTCTTTCTCTCACTCTTTCTTACGCTTACTTGTTCGCCGAGAACGGAGAATTATTTTAGCTGGGTGTGCTTGACAGGTCACCCACTCCACTTCCACTTGGTATAGCGACCCCTCGAACCCGTAGAAACCTTCTCGCGAGTCGGAAAAGCGCGCTAATCCTTAGCTCCAAGAGTTTCCGCTGAATCTCACTTTTTTTTTTGCTTCACCATACCCTCTTGCTTCAGTCAGTTTCTCACTCTGTCTCTTTCTCTCTCTCTCTCTCTCTCTTTCTCTCTTTCTCTCTCCCTTTCTCTTTCTCTTTCATTTTCCCATTGGAAAGTTTACGCACGAACGAATCTCGCGTTCGTACAAGTTTCCGCGTGCGTCGCGTTTCTTCGTACGAAAATTAGTGTGCGAACCTCGTTCTTTCTATTTGTTTTATTCGTTTCCTGTTTCATCTCTTTCTTTTTTTCTTTCTTTTCCATTTATTCCCTCTTCCTACATAATAGATATTTTTCTATTCCTTCTTTTTTTATTCTTATTATTATTATCGTTGTTCTTCTTCTTCTTCTTCTTCTTCTTCTTCTTATTATTATTTCGTATGTATATTCACATATACTTATACTATATTTTTTTCATTATTTATTATTATTATTATTATTATTATTATTATTATTATTATTATTATTATTATTATTATTACTATCGTTATTGTTATAATAATTATCATCATTGTTATATATCGTCATCATCACCATCATTATTAATTACACATTTAAACATATACGAGGAAATCAGAATGATTTTCTTTCGAGTTGCGTCAGAAAAAAAATGTCTTCTTCCTCTCGAATAGTGAAGATGTTTCGAGGACTAGGTGGGGGGAGTCGATGAGGAGGATGGGAAAAGAGAGGGGGAGACAGGTGTAACCATCGAACCGTGACGTAGAATCCTCCGGCGAGGCTAATCGCGATTCGCTTTCCCCCCTCCCACTTCCTTCCCTCCTTAAAACCTCATCCCACCCATCCACCCCTTCAAACCCCGTATTCCTCATCCTTCTCTTCCTCTTTTTTCTCCCTCTCTCTTTCTCCCTCTCTCTCTCTCTCTCTCTCTCTCTCTCTCTCTGTTTCTCTCACTCTATCTATCTCTTTCTTCCCCTCAAACCTCGTCCTCGAAAATACAAGGATGCTCTCCGACGTTAGAGGTACATCACGCCCGAATGGAGCCTTTCGAAGTTGCTGCACCGTGCCGGTGGATTTCTAATTTCGACGACCCCCGTAGGGGTCGGTGATCCCATCGAGAATTTTCGTCTGCTTTGCCGGCTTACGTTCGTCTTATTCGCGTATTTTCCGTACGAATTTGTCGGGCAAAAGTGGGATTGATAATGGGAGGGCAAGGGATTGGTGGTCTTCCGGTAAACGGTCAGACACGATTTTGTTACTCCAAACGTGAATACACATTGATATAGAATAATATCAATTGTTCATTTTTCAGAAATTATCGATTATTAATTATTATTATTACTGTTGTTGTTGTTGTGTTGTTGTTGTTGTTGTTGTTGTTGTTGTTGTTGTTGTTGTTGTTGTGTTGTTGTTGTTGTTGTTGTTGTTATTCATTAATGGTTATTGAAGCTAATGAAATATCGTTGTGATATTTTAAAGATTAATCAGAGAATAAAAAATGTGAAAGATCATTCAATTTGATTACTTTTTGTTTCTTTTCTTTTTTTATCTTATATTAGATAATAATACTGATTATTTCATATTTAATTAACAATGATTATTTAATAACGACGGTAATTAAATTTTATATAATAATTTGTAAATAATATTGTAATGGTTAGGGTAAATCGATTTACTTATTATACTTTGTGCGTAATTTCAATTCCGTGTTTCTTATCTTCTTTTATGATCGACGGAGGGATGAAACGGAAAGGGATAAAATGTCATCAATAAAAGACTTTAAAAATTAATCTGTTAATCGAAGCTTATCCAGTTTGAATTAATTAATGAATCGAAAAGCGTTATGAAGTGTAATGATCTTTTAATAAAAATGAAAATCAAATGATTTATATATGTGTATATAAACATTATTTTATCATTTTGTAACAGGTTGAATAATTTTTTTTTAATTAATAAGTTGACGAGCTAGTTAATCAAGACCCAGAAATTATCTACTTCGAATTTAGAAATATATAGAATAATATCAGTTGGTCGATTAATTAATTATTCATTTGCTTTATCGAGCTTTAGCGTAAGATTCGTAGAAGATTCTTAGAGTTTATTTTATTTTTTCTTTTTTTTATGGTACACTAATCGTAAATAATTATTCGACATGAGCCTTAGTTCAAATATTAAAGAATTTGTAAAAAAGTAACATAGATGAACCAAAATTTATTTTTCTTATTAATCATCCAACGTTACGAAAAATCTCATACACACATATATATATATATTATATATTATATGATAAAAAATATGATATATAATATATATATATATACATAAAAATATATACACATATACAAATATATAATGAAATCTCATAAGACATTTTATATATAACATATATATGATATAAAAAGAAATAAAAAAAAAAATGAAGGCAAATTAAAATAATCGATTTTATTTGGATTCGATCGAGAATCCTTGTTCGCTTGGTAAAGGGAGCCCGTCCCACTCCCCCCACCCTTTTCTTAGCTTGGAGATTGCCGGAACGAAATTGAGGTCGTGCCTTCGGCCGTAAAGCTCTGAAACGCCGCCACCGACCGCGCCATTCGGTCAATTATTCGCTTCGAATTACGGCCGTCCAATTGTAGGTATGAGCAAAAGGGAGAAAGAAAGAGAGAAAGAGAGAGAGAGAGAGAGAGAGAGTTATAAGAGCGGTAGCCGTTTCATTGGCAGCTTGTTTATGATAAGGACCGGAACCCAATCCGCGATGTGTTCGGAATGCCCTTTTAGGGAGCCCTTTTTTCTGCTCGTTCAGATTTTTTTTCTTTTTCGTATGTCGAGCCACTGCGTCTGAATGTCGAACTAATTGTATACATTTATGGCGTTTCTTTATTCTTCTTTTTCTTCTTCTTCTTCTTCTTCTTTTCTTCTTTTCTTCTTCTTATTATTTTCTTTTATTTCCTTTGTAAATAATGTTTTTAATATACCTATAAAAACTTATTTCTTATTATATATTTTCTTCTCTTTGTATAAACTTTACGTAATACATATATGTTACATCATGGTATTTCTTTATTATTCTTTTCCTTCTTCTCTTTTTCTTTTTTTATTTCTTTCTTTCTTTTCTTTTTTTTTTTTAATAACTTCTTTTCAATCTATCAAAAACAACTTATTGTTATTTTTCTTTAAAAGAGAGTTTACAATTTCTTCGAGATTACATCGTTCGAATCTTATCTTATCTTATATTTTTATTATTTTCATTTCATAATGTTTTAATAATATATGAGAAATCATTGTTATTTTTTCTTTTAGATAAACTTCATATTGTACACACATGTTATTGTTATACGGTGTTTTAATTTCTTTTCTTTGTTATTTTTTAATAATATTTTGATATATAGAATCATCGTTATTTTCATTTATAGTAGATTTCATTCTTATCGCAATTAAGATACAAAAATCGTTTAAATCTCATCGCTGAACGTTTCTCTAACGCCATATTGAATATTGCGAAAATAAAATTATATTCCACGAATTATATAATAAATATTTACAATTAATACTACAATTTATATCAACGACGAAATAAAAATATTCCAATATTATCGATAACAAACATTATCTATGTATTGAGAATCAAATTTTTTTCATTATATATTTATCTAATCAACCGTCGTGATCATCGGAGTGGATACATTATAAAGAACTCGATCATAAAAAAAAAACGAGATAAAAAAAGAAAAAGAAGAAGAAAAAGCTCGATTACCTTAACGTATTCCATTATAACAAGTACCTTTGTCGTCTCACTTATTAGACGCGAGCTTACAAAGAAAAAAGAGAAAAGAAATGAAAAAGAAAAATAGAAAATGAAAAATAAAAAACGGATAAGTAAGTACATAGGTAACGATGTAACGAGCCTTCATCATCTTCTTCTTCTTTTTCATCATGTTCATCATCTTCATCATCTTCTTCATCTTCTTCTTCATCTTCTTCATCTTCTACTTATTCTTCAGTAAGCAACAAAAGCGAATTACTCTATTGTAAGAGAAAATCGCGTAACTCGCGATACTTTTTATGAGAGGTATAACGTTGATATGCGTAAAGTAACGTAGAAGATTGGCTTTTGCTTGGCACATGAAAGAAAAAGTGAAAGAGAGAGAGAGAGAAGGAGAGAGGGAGAGAGAAATAGACAAAGAGGAAGAGAGACAGAGACGGACAGAGATCAAGATGGAGAGAGAGAGAGAGAGAGAGAGAGAGAGAGAGAGAGAGAGAGAGAGAGAGAGACAAATGAATACATATATATATATATATGTGTGTGTGTGTATACACACATTTATATACAGAGAGAGAGAGAGAGAGAGAGAGAGAGAGAAAGAGAGAGAGAAAGGAACCTGAATTTCGGGGCCAACAACGTTAACTTATTATCGTGTCGAGTGAGCGTTGATCCCTATTTTTCAAAGTACCTACGGTATATCCCAACTCCTCTATGCTCTTTCAAAGGCTTCCTAGAAGCTTAACGAGGGTAAAAGGTAAAATAAACAAGGCTGAGCGCAAAAGCTTTACTCTCTCTCTCTCTCTCTCTCTCTCTCTCTCTTTCTCTTTAGCTCTCTCTAACACCCTTTCTCTCTCTTTCTCTTACTTTGTGTGTTAAACGAGATGACGTGTATGCGTCGATACGGGTACCTCTACCTGCTCACTCTCTTCAACTATCTACAACGATACGTACGTCCATATAAAGGCACTTAGTTGATTGCCAGAAAATTGATCAGGAAAATTGGACGGACGTTGGGAGACGTTTCGCGAGAGCTACGTAAGCTCTCCTTTTTTCTCCTCTCTCTCTCTCTCTCTTTCTTTCCGTCTTTATATCGTTCATTTTTCTCTTTCTCCTCTTTCCCACGTTCTTCCTTATCGAAAGGAAAAAAATCTGCTAGGAAAAAAATAAAAAAAAAAAATAGAGGGAAAAGAGAAGAAGAAGAAGAAGGAGAGAAAATAAAGGGAGAAAGATCGACTTGGAAAAAAAAAGAAAAAAAAAAAAGAAGAAAAAAATCCGCTTTACTAATCGTACTTACTTTCGATCACTCATTCTCTCTCTCTCTCTTTCTGGTTTTATTCGCTTCGGAGAAAAGCGCGTTAACGCGTACGGTTTTTTCTTTTTTTCTTTTTCGTACGCCCGCGAAATTCTCCTCTCCTCAACGCGGTCTCTTTCTCTATCCGATTTCATTTTCTTTCCTTCGAGTTGAATTCTATTTTACGGTCGCGTGCCTCCCCCTTCTCCTCCTCCTCCTCTTTCTCCTCCTCCCTCGTTCACATCGGCAGAGAGAACACCATCGATCTGCGTTACGAACAATATCGTATATCCGACGAGGGTGAAACTGATTTCCTTTTCAGTTTTTAAATGTATACGTGTGTTTGTTTGTACATTGCTTATACGTACACATATGTATAGGTGAAAGAAACGGAGAGGAAGAGAGAGAGAAAGAGAGAGAGAAACAAATTCGATAGGAAGGGAGAAAAGCAAATCAAATCGAATTCGTTTCCTATCTCGGAAAATATTGTGGTTTCGTGGATTAAGGTTTGAAGAAAAAAGAAAAAAAAAAGAGAAGAAAAGAAAAAAGGGGTTGAAAGGGGGTGGTAGAGGCGGTGGGAATGGTAAGAAGGAAATTCAGTTTTCAAGGCTGAGTGCTCTACAAATTTTGATTACAAGTGTAAAAGGAAAAACAAACAAACGAAAAAAGATTGAAAAAAAAAGAGAGAAAGAGAATTAATCGTTAAACGGACAGACGAATAAGATTTATCAAAAATTTCAATGTCTTTCATACTATATTTATCATTCGTTCTGGAGAAGATAGATCTGATAATCTCTTCGTTAGAAACTTTGGTCGTTTTTATCAAACACTTGCGATTAATTTTCACACTCGATAAAAAGAGAATTCTGAATAATTCATTAGCAACCAAGACGAATGTTCCCTTTTAGGGAGTTCGATCAAAATTAGAAAATTTATTCGATGTTGTCTACTAGGTTATATAAAAGCGATAATAAAGTTTCTCTTATAGAAATTATTATTTCTACGTTCCCACTGGGAAAAATCTCTCTACTCTCTCTCTCTCTCTCTCTCTCTCTCTTTCACTATCTATCTATCTTTCTCTCTATCATCATCGTATTCTCTTCACGTTCGTATTATTTCCCTTCGTTAGATTTTTATAATCATCTAGACCGAAGAAAGGGATCGATTAACGAAAAGAAAAAAAGAAAAAAGAAAGAAAAAGAGAGATAAAAAGAGAAAGAAGAAAAAAAAGAAATTTCCGATTAAGTTGCTACGCATTTGATCATGCGTCTAAAGCAATACTTATTTACGTCGTTTTATCTCGTCAACGAATCGAAACAAGCGTGTCGTGACGAGGTGTGAGATAAAGAAAAAAAAAAAAAAGTAGAAAAAGGAAAAGGAAAGAAAAAAAAAGAAAAAGGAAAAGGCCGAGTAATGAAAATATAGTAAGGGGTGGGTCGATTAGGGGTGGAGGTGGAATGGTCGTGGGAGTTGTACTTGTTCAGGGGTGGGTTGGGGGTCGAGGGAGGTCAGGGAAAAAAAAAGAGAAACCCGATATATTACGAAAGCGTAGAAATCTACTGTGGATTGTATCGAATCGAATCGAATCGAATCGAATCGAATCGAATCACGAGGGATTCCTCTTCGTCCCTCGCGCGCATCGTTCACGCCGTTTTCCCCACGTTTTTCTCGGATACTTAACACCCTAAGCGCTTGAAATTTGTCGTTTTCTCGCGTAAGTGGACCGAACGCCGTTTGTCGCCATGATTAAATGGAAATAAAGTGAATTTTCTGAGAGAGAGAGAGGAAGAAATATATATATATATATGTAATTTATAAATTGTTTATATAATATATTATATATAATATAAAATATCAATTAAAAGAAAATAAAATATAAATTATATATTAATATAATATATAATTAATATATTATATAATAAATATATGTGTATATATATATATATTTGACTGTTGAGATATTATGTAAAATAAATAAATAGAATAAAATTTCTATGATATATAAATAAAATCATTATATTGTAATATAAAATAAGGGAAATGAATGAGATGTTAGATTTTTTTAAAAATTCATTGTTTTTAGATATTATTTTGAAGGAAATTGAATGAAGTAGTATGAAATACACGTAATATTGTAAATGTCTTTTAAAACTGCAACTCTTAATATTTATAAAATTATTAAAGAAAAATATACACGAATAATATCGCGTACAAATGAAAATAATAAAAATAAAGATAGACCATATAAATGAACTATTATAATTTAATATTCTTTGTGATGCAGAGAGCAAACACACGAGATACCACCGTCGATCTTCGAGACGAAAATCTTCAAACAAATCGGCGAAGTTTTACGATTGGACTGAGCAAGCAGGTGTCGAAAACGCGGCTACTTTGGTAACGAACCTTCCGAAGTTAAGACCACCCAAAAATCAAAGCACGCCGAGTCGAACTCCCGAGGAATCAATTTCTACGAGAAACCATAAAAAAATCTGCCGGTGAAATTTCACGATCATCCAATGACCTTCCTGAGCTAAGATAAAGAGATAGAAAGAAGAAAACAAAAAATGAGAGAAAAAAAAGAAAAGAAAAGAAAAAGAAAGAAATTAAACCGAAATATCAAGTTGGCCAAGAAGCAACGTAGAAACGATATTTTAATGCAACAATGTCCCCAAAAAAAAGTCGCTAGAAATTACTCTCCGTCAGTTTTTAAGCTAATTCCTTTTCTTACGTATACCAGAACGTAATATTTGCAATTTGGAAAGAAAACAAAAACAAAACAAAAAAATAAGAAGAAAAAAAGAAAGAACGAAAGCAGCCTCGAAAAGTCTAATTGATTCTTAAAATCGACTAATGACCCTTCGTTTCAGTTGGTATTAAAAATTTCGACATCGCTTATTAGCCGCTACACGCAATATTTGCTCGTGTAGAAGAAGAAAAAAAAAACATAAAAAAGAAGGGAAAAGAAAAAAAGAAGATTTTAAAAAGGACGGATCTTAAATATCCATCTCTGGTTATCCACTCGTCTAGGACGGTCACTTCGTTAGCCAGTTTATTATTATTCATAACCAAGAATGAGTAAAGGAAAAACGATTATTGGCGTGGCTCAACGAAAGGCTCCTTTCGACGCTAACGAGACATCTGCGTGGCTCTTTTACAGCCCACGCTATACTCTCTCGGCTTAATCGGTTTTACGAAAATACACGAGGTATCTCTCGAATGAATTTCCTTGAAAGGTTTTGATCAGCACTTTTAGAGGAAGTATAATTAACATCAATTTCGTTTTAATTCTATAAACGAATGATTTTTGGAAAAAAAAAAGTTTTCTCCTAAACGAAACGACTATATATAAAGCTATTAAACTATAAATTTAATCATTGAAAAAAAATTAAATACCTAAAACGTACGAATTTATATAAAAATTTTTCTAATTCCTAAATATCTAATTAACATTATTAGATCAACCGGTTTCACATGTTTCATTCAGATTATATACTTATAAATAATATTTGTCAGTAATTAATAATAATTTTCTTTTATATAATAATTCCTTATGAATTGAATTTATATAAAAATATTATTTTATATAGTCAATAAAATCGATAAATTAAATATCGATAAAAAC